>NW_024609812.1:625000-709376 GCF_018296145.1 Oncorhynchus tshawytscha
CACTTTCCTCCGCTGTGAACTAAAACACTGTAATATTTGAAAATACTAGGTGCTAGGTGACCTAAACTGGGACATGCTTAAACAACCTGACCAAGTCCTAAAGCAATGGGGCTCCCGTAGTCTTTCTCAGATTATTACCAATCCCACAAGGTATGACCCAGAAAAGGCTACTCTCCTTGATGTTATCCTCACAAATAATCGTGATAGGTATCAGTCTGGTGTTTTCTGTAATGACCTTATTGAGCACTGTTTTACAGCCTGTGTTTGTAATGGCTGCTCAGTGAATCGACCTGTCCTGATTATTCATAGACTTTAATGAGCAAGCCTTCCTTCATGAACTGGCCTCTGTAAAATGGTATATAATCAGCTGGATCCCCTCTGTTGAAGACGCTTGGACCTTCTTTTTTGATATTTTCAGTGGTATTGTTAACAAACACGCCCCCATAAAGAAAATGAGAATTAAAAACAGGTTCAGCCCCTGGTTCAACCATGATCTTGCAGAGTTACTCCACCTCAAGAAATGCATTTGGCGAAAGGCTCGGCACACGCATACTCAGGCTGACTGGCTCTCGTTCAGGCAAATGAGAAACGTGTACTCAGGCTATCCGGAAGGCCAAAGTTAGTTACTTTAAGGAGCAGTTCTCTCTCTGTGGGTCTAACCCCAAGAAGTTCTGGAAAATGGTTAAAGACCTGGAGAATAAACCCTCCTCCTCACAGCTGCCCATGTCCCTTAAAGTTGATGATGTAGTTGTTACTGACAACAAGCACATGGCTGAGCTCTTTAATCACCACTTCATTCAGTCAGGATTCCTATTTGACTCAGCCATGCCTCCTTGCCTGTCCAACATTTCCTCATCTCCCACCCCTTCTAAAGAGACTAGCCCCGATGCTTCTCCCTCTTTTTCCCCAACTACAAAGTTTCTCCCTGCAGGCGTTTACTGAGTCTGAGGTGCTAAAGGAGCTCCTTAAACTTGACCCGCAAAAAACATCTGGGTCAGATGGTTTAGACTTTTTATTCTTCAAGGTTGCTGCCCCTATCTCTCTGACCTATTTAAACCGTCTCTCCCATTGCTTGGAAGGCAGCCACGGTTCGTCCTTTATTTAAAAGGGGAGATCAAGCTGATCCTAACAGTGATAGGCCTATTTCTATTTTGCCCTGTTTATCAAAAGTGTTGAAAAAACTTGCCAATAATCAACTGACTGGCTCTCTTGATGTCTATAATATTCTCTCTGGTATGCAATCTGGTTTCTGCTCAGGTTATAGATGTGTCACTGCAACCTTAAAGGTCCTCAATGATGTCACCATTGCCCTTGATTCTAAGCAATGTTGTGCTGCTAAGGCCAAAGCCTTTGATACGGTAGACAATTCCATTCTTGTGGGCCGGCTAAGGAGTATTGGTGTCGCTGATGGGCCTTTGGCTTTGTTTGCTAACTACCTCTCTCAAAGAGTCTCAATTTACATCAGTAACATAGCTCAGGCAGTAGGAACCTCTCTCATCCATTTATATGCAGATGATGCAGCCTTATACTCAGCTGGCCCCTTCCCGGATTTTGTGTTAAATGCTCAACAACAAAGCTTTCTTGGTGTCCAACAAGCTTTCCCTGCCCTTAACCTTGTTCTGAACACCTCCAAAACAAAGGTAATGTGGTTTGGTAAGAAGAATGCCCCTCTCCCCACAGGTGTGATTACTACCTCTGAGGGTTTAGAGCTTGAGGTCGTCACCTCATACAAGTACTTGGGAGTATGGCTAGACGGTGCACTGTCCTTCTCTCAGCACATATCAGCTTTAGGCTAAATGTAGACTTGGTTTCCTCTATCGTAATAGCTCCACTTTCACCCCAGCTGCCAAACTAACCTTGATTCAGAGAGAGAGAGAGAGTGAGATAGAGAGAGTGAGAGAGAGAGAGAGAGAGAGCAAGAGAGTGAGATAGTGAGAGAAAGAGAGAGTGAGAGTGAGAGAGAGAGGGTGTTTGAGAGGCCCTTTGGCCATCCTTGTGACTATCAACAGTGAAAAAAACTACTGAAAGGATCTTGGGTGTCGGCATGGGGCGTCTCTGTGGTATTGAAGGGTGTGGGAGGGAGCTAAGAAAAGAGGACTGAGCATAAGACAGAAGAGGGGATGAGAGAGAGAGAGAGAGAGAGAGAGAGAAGGAGAGAAAGAGAGAAAGAGAGAGAGAGAAGGAGAGAAAGAGAGAGAGGGAGAGAGAGAGAGAATGAGAAGGAGAGAGGGAGAGAGAGAGGGAGACTGAGATAGCTAGAGACAGGGTCAGAGAGAGAGAGAAAGAGAGGGTGAGAAAGAGACAGCTAGAGACAGGGTCAGAGAGAGAGAGAAAGAGAGGGTGAGAGAGACAGCTAGAGACAGGGTCAGAGAGAGAGAGAAAGAGAGGGTGAGAAAGAGACAGCTAGAGACAGGGTCAGAGAGTCAGAGAAAGAGAGGGTGAGAGAGATGCACACATCCTCTCCTACCATCAACATCCCTCCTTCAGACAACAAGTGCCAGTAGAGTGTCCTTGTTGCAGCTTAAACGTTCCAATTGATGGTGAATTCAACTTGACTGTGCCAGCTTTCAGCGAGAGAGAAGAGTAGGGCAAAATAAAAGACTGAGTTCTGAGAAAAGATCGACAGCAATTAACTGGCTGTGAGTCACCACAGGCAGAGATGTAAACAAACCAAGTCCACATCGCCAACCTGACAACACACCCATTCTGTTTACTGATACATACATACATTCTGTTTACTGATACACACACTCATTCTGTTTACTGATACATACATACATTCTGTTTACTGATTCATTCTGTTTACTGATCACACACTCATTCTGTTTACTGATATATACATACATTCTGTTTACTGATACACACACTCATTCTGTTTACTGATATATACATACATTCTGTTTACTGATACATACATACATTCTGTTTACTGATACACACACTCATTCTGTTTACTGATATATACATACATTCTGTTTACTGATACATACATACATTCTGTTTACTGATACACACACTCATTCTGTTTACTGATATATACATACATTCTGTTTACTGATACACACACTCATTCTGTTTACTGATATATACATACATTCTGTTTACTGATACACACACTCATTCTGTTTACTGATACATACATACATTCTGTTTACTGATACACACACTCATTCTGTTTACTGATACATACATACATTCTGTTTACTGATACATACATACATTCTGTTTACTGATACATACATACATTCTGTTTACTGATACACACACTCATTCTGTTTACTGATATATACATACATTCTGTTTACTGATACATACATACATTCTGTTTACATACATACATTCTGTTTACTGATTTACATTCTGTTTACTGATACATACATACATTCTGTTTACTGATACATACATACATTCTGTTTACTGATATACATACATTCTGTTTACTGATACATACATACATTCTGTTTACTGATATATACATACATTCTGTTTACTGATACATACATACATTCTGTTTACTGATATACATACATACATTCTGTTTACTGATGATACATACATTACATTCTGTTTACATACATACATTCTGTTTACTGATACACACATTCATTCTGTTTACTGATATATACATACATTCTGTTTACTGATATATACATACATTCTGTTTACTGATATATACATACATTCTGTTTACTGATATATACATACATTCTGTTTACTGATATATACATACATTCTGTTTACTGATATATACATACATTCTGTTTACTGATACATACATACATTCTGTTTACTGATATATACATACATTCTGTTTACTGATATATACATTCTGTTTACTGATATATACATACATTCTGTTTACTGATACATACATACATTCTGTTTATACATACATTCTGTTTCTGTTTACTGATCTGTTTACTGATATATACATACATTCTGTTTACTGATATATACATACATTCTGTTTACTGATACACTGTTTATACATACATTCTGTTTACTGATATATACATACATTCTGTTTACTGATATATACATACATACTGATATATACATACATTCTGTTTACTGATATATACATACATTCTGTTTACTGATACATACATACATTCTGTTTACTGATACATACATTCATTCTGTTTACTGATACACACACTCATTCTGTTTACTGATATATACATACATTCTGTTTACTGATACATACATACATTCTGTTTACTGATATATACATACATTCTGTTTACTGATATATACATACATTCTGTTTACTGATATATACATACATTCTGTTTACTGATATATACATACATTCTGTTTACTGATATATACATACATTCTGTTTACTGATACATACATACATTCTGTTTACTGATATATACATACATTCTGTTTACTGATATATACATACATTCTGTTTACTGATACATACATACATTCTGTTTACTGATATATACATACATTCTGTTTACTGATACATACATACATTCTGTTTACTGATACATACATACATTCTGTTTACTGATATATACATACATTCTGTTTACT
This sequence comes from Oncorhynchus tshawytscha, assembly GCF_018296145.1. Classification (NCBI taxonomy): domain Eukaryota; kingdom Metazoa; phylum Chordata; class Actinopteri; order Salmoniformes; family Salmonidae; genus Oncorhynchus; species Oncorhynchus tshawytscha. The sequence continues at coordinate 629,549 of NW_024609812.1, forward strand.
GATATATACATACATTCTGTTTACTGATATATACATACATTCTGTTTACATTCTGTTTACTGATACATACATACATACATACATACATTCTGTTTACATACATACATACATACTGTTTACATACATACATACATTCTGTTTACATACATACATACATACATACATACATACATTCTGTTTACTGATATATACATACATTCTGTTTACTGATATATACATACATTCTGTTTACATATACATACATACATACATACATACATACATACATACATACATACATACATACATACATACATACATACATACATACATACATACATACATACATACATACATACATACATACATTCTGTTTACTGATACATACACACATTCTGTTTACTGATATATACATACATTCTGTTTACTGATATATACATACATTCTGTTTACTGATACATACACTGTTTACTGATATACAGTATGTATACATACATATGTATCAGTACACACATTCTGTTTACTGATACATACTGTAATGTATGTAGAATGTATGTACATATCAGTGCACAGACTAGTCAGAGTAAGCAACACTGCAGGGTTGTGGTCCATTAGAATTTTACTGTGATTCAATAAAAACTATTGTTCACAAAAGAACATGCTGATGAGGAAAATATCTTGGGTCGTTGTGGAACGTTCAGATAGAAATACAACTATGACATGTGGAGGAACGGAATAATGTCAGTTCTATTCATGGCGTTTCTATCGGCAACATGACATACACTGCCGAGACGGAAGAGGACGTGAGACATCTCACTAGATCCTTTTTTTCTGGTTCATATACAGTTAACGAACTAAGCAGACCAGACCCAGCTACTATCACATTAGTGTTTATGGGAAAGCCATCCTGTCAAGCTGACCGGAACTGTGACCATTTCTTTCAATGGTAGAAAGCCTGAGAAAGACATCTTTATTTATCCACCATCTTTGATACATTGCAGCCTCCTGAACGTGACCCTGTTAACACCTGTTTTTCCTGCCTGGTCAGATCATGTGATCAGATCAGGACAACATCCTGGCCTGCAATATATCACCCAATTAAAATCATTCCAATCCAATATCCACCTCACTTCTCAACTGACAGCATTGATAATCTTAGAGCAAATCCTCCATGTGTTTCTTCAGTGGCTCCTCTATAAACCCAGTGGACAGGAGATCAGAATACTTCATGGATATCTATCCTAGTGACCAGCGAAACATCCCACAGACTTCCATTCACATCCTGGCTACAGCAGCCAGTGACTCACAGAGAGACAGACCTTAGAATCTTCCCTTCTATTTCTGGACACAGCAGGCTGGGCAATTAGACTGATGGGGAGGAGGAAGGAAGGAAGGAAGGAAGGGGGAGGAAGGAAGGAAGGAAGGAAGGAAGGAAGGAAGGAAGGAAGGAAGGAAGGAAGGAAGGAAGGAAGGAGAGCTGCTGCCGGTCCACCTTTCCAAAATGGAAGACTTGAAAGAGAGAAAGGGAGGAGTGGGGAGGGGGAGGTAGAGAGGTAGAGAGAAAGGGAGGAGTGGGGAGGGGGAGGTAGAGAGGTAGAGAGAGAGGGAGGGGGACTGGGGAGGGGGAGGTAGAGAGGTAGAGAGAGAGGGAGGGGGACTGGGGGGGGAGGTAGAGAGGTAGAGAGAGAGGGAGGGGGAGTGGGGAGGGGGAGGTAGAGAGGTAGAGAGAGAGGGAGGGGGACTGGGGAGGGGGAGGTAGAGAGGTAGAGAGAGAGGGAGGGGGAGTGGAGAGAGAGGGAGGATGAGAGGGAAAGAGAGATGAAGAGAGAGAGAGAGAGTGCCATCTGAGAGAGAAAGGGGGGTGGTGAAAGAGAGAGACGGGGAGAGGGGGTCAGAAATTCCAATACACTTTCCCAATTGTGTGTTAAATTGGACAAAGGGAATTGCAATTCTCATGCTGCCAGATAGGTGGGCAGCCTTCTTTAAACCTGACCTTTTAGAACACAAAACCCCTGAAATGAGTTATTCAATTCAATTAAAATCTGAGCCTACACTTCCAAACATATCATGATTTTAGATAGACTGACAGCCTAGCTGTCTGGTGAATGAATGTGGCTGTTAAAACAGCACCTGTCCTGAAAAGGAGTTATTTGTTAATAAGCACCTGCAGTGGCATCAATCTCATTTGCATAATTATTATGAGGACAAGCCATGGTTGTCAGGGGCGACAGACTATCAGTGGTAGAAAGTTATAGAGACGGGATTCAATCAAAGCAGCAGTGTGGAAATATTCTATAACATTGCTGTGGTGCCGCGTGTAAGGGCATTTTTATAATTCAGTGGATAAGAGTAGACAATGTTTTGTGAAATGAAACCAAACTTAGCGTGTGTTTGAATTCATACAAATAACAGTAGGTAAGTCATTCTCTTCACGATAATGTCTGTCATGGCATTAAAAATACGCTATTGGCTTTCCAACTGCTTTATAGTTGTACTGAACTTTGATTGCCACAAAGTGAATTGCAGAAATAATAATTAAGCCTAGTCCAATCATAGAAAACCTTACAGAAGCAATCCCAATTCTCCATGTCCACTAACTCCTAGGCTTGAAATCCAAACTAATCAAACAACTGTGGAAAGTAACGAAATGAAGTTTGGATTTTGAGGCTATCCAACTCCAGCATGATGTCAACTAGTGTGAACTCAACTAGTCTAATCAGTAGTTATCTATTGACCTGTCTTGGGATGACCAGAAAGCACTAAGGCTCTAGAGAACCAGAACCGCTGTCCTTTATAGCACATTAGCTTCATCCATCACCTCCTGACAGAGATTCAGATGGGAGTTTTTGGTATGTGTGTGTGTGTGTGTGTGTGCGTCTGACAGTTTCCCAGGAGGAGTCCATCAAGGTGCGCATTCACTGTCTCCTCCAAGCCCTGGGTTTTATTTTGGGGTTAAACAGCCTCGGGGAAGAGGCCAGGATGATGTCACAATTCGTTCTAGATAAAAGCATTGAAGAGCTGCTAACCTTCACTGGAGAATGGTTGATAACAAGAGAGTGAAAAAATGAGGACATTGCACTGAGCCTTGTGGTGCTGTAAGAAAAGGTTTCTTACCCACAATTACTTTTTCTGATTTTCAGACATTAATGAGTAGCTTCAGCAGATTTATTTTGGATTCAAAGTTTGGGGGCATCCGTCATCACATTTTGACAGATACAAAATGACAAAATGACACATTTCTTTAAAGAGCTCTCACATATCCCAGAATGACTCAAGTCAGAGTGAAAAGTGAGTAACGGGGAGAGTTGAAAGGGGTGGACATGCTTCGTACAGCTGAGGTGTTAGGGGTCAAATCCAGATGCATGGCAACATGTTACAAATAGCTATGTGGTTCCAACCGGTCACTTCAGTAACAGCCTATGAGACATGTCAAGAGGCTACTCAGGAACCATAGACCATCACTAAACTAGGATCGGACCAAAACACTCGTGTAGCCGATGTGAATTGGCTAGCTAGGGACAGATCCAATACTGTTACACTTGATTAAATGTGTGTGATGGAGAAGTGCTATTTTCCGAGCTGTGGTTTTGCAGTGTTTACATCATCTTGACGTAATGAAAAATGACTCATCTTCTGGGGGGTACAATGTCTGAAAATCAATCTTCTTCAATTATTCCTGGTTGTCAAGAGAAATGGCCGGGTCGATTCCACAGGCTTTGTCCTTCCTGTTTCATTTGTTGTCTGCGTTTGTGTGTGTGTACACAGTAGCTGTGTCTATGCGGTATGGATGGGTGCGTGCATTGTGTTTATCTATGCGTGTGCATGCTCTCGTGTCGTGTGTGTGTGCACTGAGCCAGAATAAAATGTGTGCTGTCCGGGTGATGGGATGTAATGGGATATCAGAGTGTAACAGCCGGTGTGTGTGAGGTTTGTGCACAAGGTGTGTGTCTGGGTTTGTGTGTGTGTTAGTTAATTTGTGTGTTTGTGCCTTTTGAGGTGTATGTGTGCACTATGCGAGCTGTGTGTGTGTGTTTGTGTGAGAGTGTGTAAGTATGTGAGTATGTGTGTGAGGTTTGTGCACAAGGCGTGTGTCTGGGTTTGTGTGTTTGTTAGTTCATGCGTATGTGTGTGTGTGCGCTTTTTGAGGTGTTTGTCTGTGCGTTGTTCGGTTTAAGGTGTGTGTGTTTGTATGTGTGCACTGCGCAAGCTGTGTCTGTGTGTGTGTACACTGTATCCGAGGTGTGTGTATTGGGTGAGAAATAGCTGGCAGGAGTCGTGCTCCCTGACAGCAGGTTTGTGGAGGGGACATGGACACGTTGTCCTTGGATCTCTCAGTGGCCATCGATCTCTCTCCATCTTATTTAGCTGCTGCCAAAACTCACAGGTCCCTATTGACAGAAGCCAATTATACATCTCTTCAGCATCACCACACAAAGCAAAACAAGGCGAACACCAGTGTGTAAAATCTACCTATCAAAAGGCATCGTCCCTAAGAAGGGTTTTCATCTAAACTGATTGATTAAATGAACGCACAGAGAATATTGATGTTTTTTAACCGCATATTCACCCCTATGGGTTCTGTCTGTTAGTCTTGTTCGCAGGGACACCAAGGCCTGAGTCTCTATATGGATCAAAACAGACCCTGTTGAACAGGAGTGCGCATCTCCATTCAAAGAGAGGGGCACACAGTGTGAAGGCTTTTCTTCCAGCCCAGCAATACCACTTCTGCTTCAACTAACAACTATCTAAAATGAAGACAATGATTAATGGTTTGAATCAGGAGTGTTAGTGTTGGGATGACACAAAAGCCTGCACCCACTGACGGATACCCATCTCTGCCCTGGTCCAATGGACAACGCTGCTCTGAAAGGAAACGGTAAGGGATAAAGCCAAGGGACTTAGATAGTTGGTTGTTTCCAGGTTTCTACTGACTACTGTGGCCACACATTGACCTCTAGATGAGTTTTATCTATTATTATTAATCTGCTGAGGTTGCTGTTCTCACACAATCCCTATGGGCTCAAGGGTCAGCACCCATAATCCCCCTTGTGACCTCTGGGGTCAACCGTGATGCTTGGGGTCAACGGATCAAACGCAACAACAACACTGCATTACTGTGAATGGAAATGATCAGTGTCTATCTTTGTGTATCTAGCTGTGGAAGAGCAGCGTCAGGTACATACTGTATAAAACTAAAGGATGATGTTGTGTCTAAAGAATGAGACCAGCTGTTGTGGCTCAAAAGAAACACAATCAAATAAAATAATTTTATTTGTCACGTGCATCATTAAACAACAGGTGTAGAATAACAGTGAATTGCTTACATATGGGCCCTTCCCAACAATGCAGAGAGAAAAGTAAATGATAATTAATAAACAAACAAATACACAATGAGTAACGATAACTTGGCTATATACCCGGGGTAACAGTACAGAGCCAATGATAACTTGGCTATATACACGGGGTACCAGCACTGAGTCAATGATAACCTTGGCTATATACATGGGGTACCAGTACAGAGTCAATGATAACTTGGCTATATACACAGGGTACCAGTACAGAGTCAATGATAACTTGGCTATATACATGGGGTACCAGTACAGAGTCAATGATAACTTTGCTATATACATGGGGTACCAGTACAGAGTCAATGATAACTTGGCTATATACATGGGGTACCAGTACAGAGTCAATGATAACTTTACTATATACACAGGGTAACAGTACAGAGTCAATGATAACCTTGGCTATATACATGGGGTACCAGTACAGAGTCAATGATAACTTTGCTATATACACAGGGTACCAGTACAGAGTCAATGATAACTTGGCTATATACACGGGGTACCAGCACTGAGTCAATTATAACTTGACTATATACATGGGGTAACAGTACTGAGCCAATGATAACCTTGGCTATATACACGGGGTACCAGTACAGAGCCAATGATAACTTGGCTATATCCATGGGGTAACAGTACTGAGTCAATGATTACTTGGCTATATACACGGGGTACCTGTACAGAGTAAATGATAACTTGGCTATACACGGGGTACCAGTACTGAGTCAATGATAACTTGGCTATATACACGGGGTACCAGTACTGAACCAATGATAACTTGGCTATATACACGGGGTACCAGTACTGAGTCAGTTCTCTGCTGCCAATGACTGGAACGAACTGCAAAAATCACTGAAGCTGGAAACTCATATCTCCCTCACTAGCGTTAAGCACCAGCTGTCAGAGCAGCTCACAGATCACTGCACCTCTACATAGACCATCTGTAAATAGCCCATCCAACTACCTCATCCCCATACTGTTGTTTATTTGATTTATTTTGCTCCTTTGCACCCCAGTATCTCTACTTGCACACTAATTTTCTGCACATCTATCACTCCAGTGTTTAATTGCTATATTGTAATTATTTTGCCACTATGGCCTATTTATTGCCTTACCTCCCTTATCCTACCTCATTTGCATACACTGTATATAGACTTTTTCTATTGTATTATTGACTGTATGTTTGTTTATCCCATGTTTAACTCTGTGTTGTTGTTGTTTGTGTCGCACTGCTTTGCTTTATCTTGTCACGCCCTGACCGTAGAGAGCTTTTTATATCTCTATTTCTGGTTTGGTCAGGGTGTGATTTGGGTGGGCATTCTATGTTCATGTTTCTATGTTTTCTATTTCTTTGTGTTTGGCCAGGTATGGTTTTCAATCAGGGACAGCTGTCTATCGTTGTCTCTGATTGGGAATCATACTTAGGTAGCTTTTTCCCTCCTTTTGTGTGGGATCTTGTCTTCGTTTGTGTGCAGTTAGTTTGCACAAGGAAGCTGTTCGGTTGTTGAGGTCTTTATTGTTTTGTCTAAAGTTTCACTTCAGTAATAAATATTATGTGGAACTCAAGGACCGCTGCGCCTTGGTCTCATCCTTCCGACGACACCCGTTACAATCTTGGCCAGGTCGCAGTTGTAAATGAGAACTTGTTCTCAGCTAGCCTACCTGGTTAAATAAAGGTGAAATAAATCATGTATAAACTTGGTTATATACACTGGGTACAAGTACTGAGTCGATGTGCAGGGTTCGAGGTAATGGAGATAGATACTTTCACATATGTAGGGGTAAAGTGACTAGGCAACAAAATGGATAATAAACAGTAACAGCAGCATATGTGATGAGTCAAAAGAGCAAAGGGGGTCAATAGCCTGGGTAGCTATTGGTTAACTACAGTATTAAACCAACATTTCAGTAGTTTTCGAACTTGGGGCTAGAAACACAACAATTGCACTTCACATCACTGATAGGGGTAGGTTATAGAGGTAGTGGCAGGTAGCCTAGTGGTTAGAGCGTTGGGCCAGTAACCGAAAGGTTGCTGGGTCGAGGCCCTGAACTGACAAGTAAAAAATCTGTTGTTTTGCCCTTGAACAAGGCAGTTAACCCACTGTTCCCCGGTAGGCCATCATTGTAAATAAGAATTTGTTCTTAACTGACTTGCCTAGTTAAATAAAGGTAAAAAATATAGCTATATATATAGCTAATATAACAGCAAGTATGTTATTCTATCCCGTGTTGGCTCAAAACAAAGTGTTCTGACATACGAGTCTTTTGAGTGGAAGCTGCTTGCCTACTGATAAACTCAGTGAAGACTGAAGTCTTTATCCCAAGCAAAAACAGACAGAAGGGAGACAAAAGACCATAAACAAACAGCTCCTAAGAAGTCTCAGTCAGCAGTCAGCTTGTCTCTAATACAGCCCCAACCCTGTCACCTGGGCTGTTGTTGCCATCGTCATAGCAACATGTTCCCAAGGCTCTTTGGTGCTGTTGTAAGAGGATGGAATTTGAAAAGAAAGAAGAAAGTTGTGTGTATGTGTGTAGCACCTGAGAGAAGCTTTTGATGAATACTGAAAGGCGCAGTCACATTATTTTTCGGAAATCCCCTGGCAACGCCAGCTAACGTTGTGCTAACATTGTGGTATGGTTAGTTTGGGTTTGTGGTTTCTTGTAAATCCTCTGGCAATGCCAGCTAACGTTGTGCTAACCTTGAGGTATGGTTAGTTTGGGGTTGTGGTGAAGTTTGAGCTTTTAACTCACTCTAGCCTGTGCAGCAACCTCAGACTGCAGAATAAACAAAGACAAACACTGGCTCAGTTCTGTCCCAACCCAACCTGGCAGTGGGGCTCTGTCACAGCAGTATATATATACACACACACACACACACACACAAAGGCTCAGACAGACACAAACACATGCCGAAACAGACCTAAAATCACCCCAGAGGAAGCTGTGTGTGTGTGTGTGTGTGTGTGTGTGTGTGTGTGTGTGTTTGTGAGTGTGTGTATGTGTGTGTTTGTGTGTGTTTGTGTGTGTGTGTTGTGAGTGTGTGTATGTGTGTGTTTGTGTGGGTCCATACTTCCATCCGTCATCGATGGACACTTGTGTAGCCTATATTTAAATTAAATCTTATTTTTCATGGCTATACCGATAACTCTCCTAAATGCTGTCTGGTGCAGGCGACATGCCGATGTTTACAGGCAAGTGCCTAAAAGAATATCTAAGTATCACAATGAATATGAGAATCTTCACTATGAAATATTCTCTAAACGTGTGCATATTAATATCTGTACAATGTGAATGATTCCTCGTCCTCTGTCTATCCAAACAGACTATGTAGTGTATTTCGTACAGTACAATGCAGTGCATGTTGAATAAGTTCAGCGTGTCTGTCTAATCTGACATGATTGTTGATATGTAGGCTACTGTATATAGTGTGAACTCTCCAGAGAGACTAAAATATAGACTCAGACCTTCAACTCTCTTCCATCTAAATCATTAACTATTTACAGTGGAAAGAAAAATGTTTGTGAACCCTTTGGAATTACCTGTATTTCTGCTTAAACTAATAACACACAAACAATTAGACGTTTTCATGTCTTTATAAACACACCATGTAAACAATAAAAGTATGTGAACCCTTGGATTTAATAACTGGTTGACTCTCCTTTGGCAGCAATAACCTCAACCAAACATTTTCCGTAGTTGCTGATCAGACCGGCACAACGGTCAGGAGAAATTTTGGACCATTCCTCTTTACAAAACCGTTTCAGTTCAGCAATATTCATGGGATGTCTGGTGTGAACTGCTCTCTTGAGGTCATGCCACAGCATCTCAATCTCAATCAGAACTCTGACTGGGCCACTCCAGAAGGCGCCCTCAGAGCATGCGCAGACCAGCTGGTTGGTGTGTTTACGGACATATTCAATCAATCCCTATCCCACTCTGCTGTTCCCAAATGCTTCAAGAGGGCCACCATTGTTCCTGTTCCCAAGAAAGCTAAGGTAACTGAGCTAAACGACTACCGTAGCACTCACTTCCGTCATCATGAAGTGCTTTGAGAGACTAGTCAAGGACCATATCACCTCCACCCTACCTGACACCTTAGACCCACTCCAATTTGCTTACCGCCCAAATAGGTCCACAGACGATGCAATCTCAACCACACTGCACACTGCCCTAACCCATCTGGACAAAAGGAATACCTATGTGAGAATGCTGTTCACGACTACAGCTCAGCATTTAACACCATAGTACCCTCCAAACTCGTCACCAAGCTCGAGACCCTGGGTCTCGACCCCGTCCTGTGCAACTGGGTCCTGGACTTCCTGACGGGCCGCCCCCAGGTGGTGAGGGTAGGTAACAACATCTCCACCCCGCTGATCCTCAACACTGGGGCCCCACAAGGGTGCGTTCTGAGCCCTCTCCTGTACTCCCTGTTCACCCACGACTGCGTGGCCACGCACGCCTCCAACTCAATCATCAAGTTTGCGGATGACACAACAGTGGTAGGCTTGATTACCAACAACGACGAGACGGCCTACAGGGAGGAGGTGAGGGCCCTCGGAGTGTGGTGTCAGGAAAATAACCTCACACTCAACGTCAACAAAACTAAGGAGATGATTGTGGACTTCAGGAAACAGCAGAGGGAACACCCCCTATCCACATCGATGGAACAGTAGTGGAGAGGGTAGTAAGTTTTAAGTTCCTCAGCGTACACATCACAAACAAACTGAATTGGTCCACCCACACAGACAGCATCGTGAAGAAGGCGCAGCAGCGCCTCTTCAACCTCAGGAGGCTGAAGAAATTCGGCTTGTCACCAAAAGCACTCACAAACTTCTACAGATGCACAATCGAGAGCATCCTGGCGGGCTGTATCACCGCCTGGTACGGCAACTGCTCCGCCTACAACCGTAAGGCTCTCCAGAGGGTAGTGAGGTCTGTACAACGCATCACCGGGGGCAAACTACCTGCCCTCCAGGACACCTACACCACCCGATGGCACAGGAAGGCCATAAAGATCATCAAGGACAACAACCACCCGAGCCACTGCCTGTTCACCCCGCTATCATCCAGAAGGCGAGGTCAGTACAGGTGCATCAAAGCTGGGACCGAGAGACTGAAAAACAGCTTCTATCTCAAGGCCATCAGACTGTTAAACAGCCACCACTAACATTGAGTGGCTGCTGCCAACACACTGACTCAACTCCAGCCACTTTAATAATGGGAATTGATGGGAATTGATGTAAAATATATCACTAGCCACTTTAAACAATGCTACTTAACATAATGTTTACATACCCTACATTATTCATCTCATATGTATACGTATATACTGTACTCTATATCATCGACTGCATCCTTATGTAATACATGTATCACTAGCCACTTTAAACTATGCCACTTTGTTTACATACTCATCTCATATGTATATACTGTACTCGATACCATCTACTGCATCTTGCCTATGCCGCTCTGTACCATCACTCATTCATATATCTTTATGTACATATTCTTTATCCCTTTACACTTGTGTGTATAAGGTAGTAGTTTTGGAATTGTTAGCTAGATTACTCGTTGGTTATTACTGCATTGTCGGAACTAGAAGCACAAGCATTTCGCTACACTCGCATTAACATCTGCTAACCATGTGTATGTGACAAATAAAATTTGATTTGATTTAACCCTTTCCAGCTTTATGCAAGTCAACAATTCTTAATCTTAAGTCTTCTGAGATCTCTTTTGTTTGAGGAATGGTTCACATCAGGCAATGCTTCTTGTGAATAGCAAACTCACATGTTGTGTGTGTTTTTTATGGAGCAAGACAGCTCTAACCAAAATCTACAATCTCGTCTCATTGATTGGACTGCAGGTTAGCTGACTCCTGACTCCAATTAGCTTTTGGAGAAGTCATTAGCCTGGGGGGTTCACATACTTTTTACAACCTAGACTGTGAATGTTTAAATGACATATTCAATATAGACAAGAACAATACAATTATTTATGTGTTATTAATTTAAGCACACTGTGTTTGTCTATTGTTGTGACTTAGATGAAGATCAGATCAAATTTAATGACCAATTTATGCAGAGTTCCAGGTTGTTCCAAAGGGTTCACATACTTTTTTTGCCACTGTATGTTGCTAGATAATTGAGAGACCCTTTCAGGGGAATGGTAACAATGAAATACCAAGAAATCCCCAGAAACCGATTAATCATAAACTAGGGGCATTTACCTCAAGATAAGCTATTCTACAACAATGACTTGGAGGTTGAACTAAATTGAATTTCCACAACTACAAATGGCTAGTCGGAAATACACTTCAGGGAATTCTGAGAAATAGTTTCATGGAAATAAGTTGCTGCTAATACAGTGTGTGTCTGTGTGTGTGTGTGTGTCCCAGCCCAGTAGTACAGCTGAGGTAATCACAGGGAGGTTAACGAGTCTGACTCTTCTAATTAGCTGTGAGTCATACAGTGTGACCGTCTGTGGGCTCTAGCGGTCACGCCTCAAGACATTTTCCATTGTAGAAAATGGGTAAATATTGGAATAATATGTTTATGTTCAATTAGCATATGCCCTTTTCGCTTGAGTCGCCATGCCTATTGTGGCGCTTACTTGTCTGTGTAAAGAGTTACCTTTTAACTTTCTGTGCATTGATGCACTGGGGGAGCGTAAGGCACATGGTTAGTTGACCCCTTGTATCTAGGAAACCATACACAAAATTAATCATGTGACCAAATATTTAGCACGAGGTCATCATGGAGTCTGTGAAGGAATAAACCACATGGGAAAATGGGTAAGCAGGTTAGATTTGAAAAAACAACGATTTTAATTATTTTTTTATTTCACCTTTATTTAACCAGGTAGGCTAGTTGAGAACAAGTTCTCATTTGCAACTGCGACCTGGCCAAGATAAAGCATAGCAGTGTGAACAGACAACACAGTGTTACACATGGAGTAAACAATTAACAAGTCAATAACACAGTAGAAAAAAAGGGGGAGTCTATATACATTGTGTGCAAAAGGCATGAGGAGGTAGGCGAATAATTACAATTTTGCAGATTAACACTGGAGTGATAAATGATCAGATGGTCATGTACAGGTAGAGATATTGGTGTGCAAAAGAGCAGAAAAGTAAATAAATAAAAACAGTATGGGGATGAGGTAGGTAAAAATGGGTGGGCTATTTACCGATAGACTATGTACAGCTGCAGCGATCGGTTAGCTGCTCAGATAGCAGATGTTTGAAGTTGGTGAGGGAGATAAAAGTCTCCAACTTGGCGATTTTTGCAATTCGTTCCAGTCACAGGCAGCAGAGAACTGGAACGAAAGGCGGCCAAATGAGGTGTTGGCTTTAGGGAGGATCAGTGAGATACACCTGCTGGAGCGCGTGCTACGGATGGGTGTTGCCATCGTGACCAGTGAACTGAGATAAGGCGGAGCTTTACCTAGCATGAACTTGTAGATGACCTGGAGCCAGTGGGTCTGGCGACGAATATGTAGCGAGGGCCAGCCGACTAGAGCATACAAGTCGCAGTGGTGGGTGGTATAAGGTGCTTTAGTGACAAAACGGATGGCACTGTGATAAACTGCATCCAGTTTGCTGAGTAGAGTGTTGGAAGCAATTTTGTAGATGACATCGCCGAAGTCGAGGATCGGTAGGATAGTCAGTTTTACTAGGGTAAGTTTGGCGGCGTGAGTGAAGGAGGCTTTGTTGCGGAATAGAAAGCCGACTCTTGATTTGATTTTCGATTGGAGATGTTTGATATGAGTCTGGAAGGAGAGTTTACAGTCTAGCCAGACACCTAGGTACTTATAGATGTCCACATATTCAAGGTCGGAACCATCCAGGGTGGTGATGCTGGTCAGGCGTGCGGGTGCAGGCAGCGAACGGTTGAAAAGCATGCATATGGTTTTACTAGCGACGATTTCCACAAAGTCAAATGAATGTATTGTTATAGGTTTCATGAGGCTTGTATCTAAACCGAAGCAGATTATTTTAAGCTTATTTTATACATCACTTGGGGTGTCTATAAGCTACAACATGAGGTCCTAAACCTAGCATGAAATTGCATCCTAGCTGTGTGGGTTAATAGTGTCAAAATGTTGGCCATGGGGTAAGTTGAGCCAATGGCAACCATACCCCATACAAATGATAATTACGTTATGTCAGTTTTATGCATATGCATAGTATTTCTGCAATGTGTGATGCATATGAACAAACATAAGCAGGGGTCTAGCTCCCCTTGAGGTTCTTGATAGACCAGCCAAGGAAGTGACAGAAGGGAAGAAGTCCATTAGAGCAGCAGCAAGAGATGAAAATAATGAACTGAATGACACTGAAGAGGTGCATTGACAAAAAAGAAAACAAACATGAGAATATGAGAATCTTCACTGTGAAATATTCTCTAAACGTGTGCATTTTAAAATCTGTATAATGGTTACCAAAACCTGCAGGCTTCTCCTTCACCGCAGCCAACATTAGTAAAACATTTAAACGTGTTAACCCTCACAAGGCTGCCGGCCCAGACGTTATCCCTAGCCACGTCCTCAGAGCATGCGCAGACCAGCTGGCTGGTGTGTTTACAGACACATTCAATCAATCCCTATCCCAGTCTGCTGTTCCTAAATGCTTCAAGAGGGCCACCATTGTTCCTGTTCCCAAGAAAGCTACGGTAACTGAGCTAAATGACTATCGCCCCATAGCACTCACTTCTGTCATCATGAAGTGCTTTGAGAGACTAGTCAAGGATCATATCATCTCCACCCTACCTGACACCCTAGACCCACTCCAATTTGCTTACCGCCCCAATAGGTCCACAGATGACGCAATCGCAATCACACTGCACACTGCCCTAACCCATATGGACAAGAGGAATACCTATGTAAGAATGTTGTTCATCAATTACAGCTAAGCATTTAGTACCCTCCAAACTCGTCATTAAGCTCGAGACCCTGTGTCTCGACCCCGCCCTGTGCAACTGGGTCCTGGACTTTCTGACGGGCCGCCCCCAGGTTGTGAGGGTAGGAAACAACATCTCTACCCTGCTGATCCTTTTACTAATGATCCTCAACACTGGGGCCCCACAAGGGTGCGTTCTCAGTCCTCTCCTGTACTCCCTGTTCACCCATGACTGCATGGCCATGCACGCCTCCAACTCAATCATCAAGTTTGCAGACGACACTACAGTGGTAGGCTTGATTACCAACAACAACGAGACGGCCTACAAGGAGGAGATGAGGGCCCTGTGTGGTGTCAGGAAAATAACCTCACACTCAACGTCAACAAAACAAAGGAGATGATTGTGGACTTCAGGAAACAGCAGAGGGAGCACCCCCCTATCCACATCGAAGGGACAGTAGTGGAGAAGGTGGAAAGTTTTAAGTTCCTCGGCGTACACATCACGGACAAACTGAAATGGTCCACGCACACAGACAGCATGGTGAAAAAGGCACAACAGCGCCTCTCAGGAGGCTGAAGAATTTGGCTTGTCACCATAAACACTCCGCCCACAACCGTAAGGCTCTCCAGAGGGTAGTGAGGTCTGCACAATGCATCACCGGGAGCAAACTACAGTGCCTTGCGAAAGTATTCGGCCCCCTTGAACTTTGCGACCTTTTGCCACATTTCAGGCTTCGAACATAAAGATATAAAACTGTATTTTTTTGTGAAGAATCAACAAGTGGGACACAATCATGAAGTTGAACGACATTTATTGGATATTTCAAATTTTTTTAACAAATCAAAAACTGAAAAATTGGGCGTGCAAAACTATTCAGCCCCTTTACTTTCAGTGCAGCAAACTCTCTCCAGAAGTTCAGTGAGGATCTCTGAATGATCCAATGTTGACCTAAATGACTAATGATGATAAATACAATCCACCTGTGTGTAATCAAGTCTCCGTATAAATGCACCTGCACTGTGATAGTCTCAGAGGTCCGTTAAAAGCGCAGAGAGCATCATGAAGAACAAGGAACACACCAGGCAGGTCCGAGATACTGTTGTGAAGAAGTTTAAAGCCGGATTTGGATACAAAAAGATTTCCCAAGCTTTAAACATCCCAAGGAGCACTGTGCAAGCGATAATATTGAAATGGAAGGAGTACCAGACCACTGCAAATCTACCAAGACCTGGCCGTCCCTCTAAACTTTCAGCTCATACAAGGAGAAGACTGATCAGAGATGCAGCCAAGAGGCCCATGATCACTCTGGATGAACTGCAGAGATCTACAGCTGAGGTGGGAGACTCTGTCCATAGGACAACAATCAGTCGTATATTGCACAAATCTGGCCTTTATGGAAGAGTGGCAAGAAGAAAGCCATTTCTTAAAGATATCCATAAAAAGTGTTGTTTAAAGTTTGCCACAAGCCACCTGGGAGACACACCAAACATGTGGAAGAAGGTGCTCTGGTCAGATGAAACCAAAATTGAACTTTTTGGCAACAATGCAAAATGTTATGTTTGGCATAAAAGCAACACAGCTCATCACCCTGAACACACCATCCCCACTGTCAAACATGGTGGTGGCAGCATCATGTTTTGGGCCTGCTTTTCTTCAGCAGGGACAGGGAAGATGGTTAAAATTGATGGGAAGATGGATGGAGCCAAATACAGGACCTTTCTGGAAGAACACCTGATGGAGTCTGCAAAAGACCTGAGACTGGGACGGAGATTTGTCTTCCAACAAGACAATGATCCAAAACATAAAGCAAAATCTACAATGGAATGGTTCAAAAATAAACATATCCAGGTGTTAGAATGGCCAAGTCAAAGTCCAGACCTGAATCCAATCGAGAATCTGTGGAAAGAACTGAAAACTGCTGTTCACAAATGGTCTCCATCCAACCTCACTGAGCTCGAGATGTTTTGCAAGGAGGAATGGGAAAAAATGTCAGTCTCTCGTTGTGCAAAACTGATAGAGACATACCCCAAGCAACTTACAGCTGTAATCGCAGCAAAAGGTGGCGC
Source organism: Oncorhynchus tshawytscha (assembly GCF_018296145.1). NCBI lineage: Eukaryota > Metazoa > Chordata > Actinopteri > Salmoniformes > Salmonidae > Oncorhynchus > Oncorhynchus tshawytscha. The sequence continues at coordinate 645,836 of NW_024609812.1, forward strand.
TACAAAGTATTAACTTAAGGGGGCTGAATAATTTTGCACGCCCAATTTTTCAGTTTTTGATTTGTTAAAAAAGTTTGAAATATCCAATAAATGTCGTTCCACTTCATGATTATGTCCCACTTGTTGTTGATTCTTCACAAAAAAATACAGTTTTATATCTTTATGTTTGAAGCCTGAAATGTGGCAAAAGGTCGCAAAGTTGAAGGGGGCCGAATACTTTCGCAAGGCACTGTACCTGCCCTCTAGGACACCTACACCACCCGATGTCACAGGAAGGCCAAAAAGATCATCAAGGACAACAACCACCTGAGCCACTGCCTGTTCACCCCGCCATCATCCAGAAGGCGAGGTCAGTACAGGTGCATCAAAGCTGGGACAGAGAGACTGAAAAGCAGCATCTATCTCAAGGCCATCAGACTGTTAAACAGCCATCACTAACATTAAGTGGCTGCTGCCAACATACTGACTCAAATCTCTAGACACTTTAATAATAAAAAATTGGATATAATAAATGTATCACTAGTCACTTTAAACAATGCCACTTTATATAATGTTTACATACCCTACATTACTCATCTCATATGTATATAATGTACTCTATACCATCTACTGCATCTTGCCTATGCCGTTCGGCCATCGCTCATCCATATATTTATATGTACATATTCTTATTCATTCCTTTACACTTGTGTGTATAAGGTAGTTGTTGTGAAATTGTTAGATTACTTGTTAGATATTACTGCATGGTTGGCACTAGAAGCACAAGCATTTCGCTACACTCGCATTAACATCTGCTAACCATGTGTATGTGATCAATACAATTTGATTTGATAGGTTTCACGCTGTACTGTCATTTGCAGATGGCTACGGAAGCCTATAGTTTGATCGTCCAAATTTCAGCCATGCAAGGTTATAAGGCCAGCATTTCATAAACTTCACTGTGGAAAAGGTGAAAGTTGATATGCTTCAGTTTGCTGCCTCATGACTGGTTTCTCATGTCTCCAGCGATCACAAGGTAAAATCTATATATTTGTTAATGGTCACTTATATTTACAATCCCCTTATCCAAACGGCTTACTCTTATCAATGTGTAAATTACACTGCATGGAGAATGGTGTTATTTCTATAAAAAATTAAGTAGATGTGGAACTGACAGTTTGCTCGACCTTATTCATTGTTTCATTGCATGTAAAGGTGGTGGAATTATGAGAGAATTAAGTCAAGGTCAGAATACATCTGTAAACACCTCAGACACAACTTCATTTCTTTGATGTCCACCCCAAACTATTAGTGGGTTAATAGCATGCTATTCTCATGCTTAAGTTCAAGGTCAGAATACGCATAGAGAGAAAAGTGCACAGAAAAAGGGAATTACCCACTGGTCAGTTCAGCGTCTAGTTTTGATTTACATTTGGTTGAGTTGTCAACTAACGTGAAATCAAAGTGAAATCAATACAAATATCTCCATGTCATTGGATTTAGGTTAACAGTTGGGTGAAAAAAATACAAAATCCCTTAAGTTGAAGACTTCTTGCAAATCAAATCCGTTTTCTCCGTTGATTCAACATCATCACATTGAATTTTGTGGTTGAAATGACGGTGTGGTTGAAACTTTGATTCAAACAGTTTGTTCCCAGTGTGTATGTTCCATTTACACTCGCTTTACCCTCTAACTATTTATGTTCCATTTACACCCGCTTTACCCTCTAACTATTTATGTTCCATTTACACCCGCTTTACCCTCTAACTATTTATGTTCCATTTACACCCGCTTTACCCTCTAACTATTTATGTTCCATTTACACCCGCTTTACCCTCTAACTATTTATGTTCCATTTACACTCGCTTTACCCTCTAACTATTTATGTTCCATTTACACCGCTTTACCCTCTAACTATTTATGTTCCATTTACACCCGCTTTACCCTCTAACTATTTATGTTCCATTTACACCCGCTTTACCCTCTAACTATTTATGTTCCATTTACACTCGCTTTACCCTCTAACTATTTATGTTCCATTTACACCCGCTTTACCCTCTAACTATTTATGTTCCATTTACACCCGCTTTACCCTCTAACTATTTATGTTCCATTTACACCCGCTTTACCCTCTAACTATTTATGTTCCTAGATAGTTGAGAGGTTGACCCTCTCAGGAACAAGGTAACAATGACATACCAAGAAATCACCAGAAACCAAGGAAACATTAATCATGGACTAAGGGCCAGTACCTCAAGGTAAACCAATGCTTGCTGCCCTTCTCTACAATGACTTAGAGGTTGATCCAAAAGGTTGAACAAAAGGGAAATGCAATAAATACACAGAAAATACCAGGAAATCCAGGAAACCCAGGAAATATGAATAATATCCCGAATTGGCCCTGGAGACATCAGGAGAAGTGTGGGAAGTATGAGTGTGAGAAATGTAGGCTAAGACTGGCACAGCACCTGAACAGGAAATGACTCTGAGTACAATGGACTGCATGAGGAGATTCTCAAAATAATGTTGTGCTTTTAAATGATTTCCCACAACTACGTGTGCGTGCGTGTGTGTGATTGTTTCAGCAGTGCTGGAGGCTGACTCCTGGTGCTCACTCCACATACACACACATGCATGCACATGCAAACGCACACACATTGCAAATACAGTCTCATGCAAAGGCACACACAAAACTAAAAGAAATGACACCATCAATAACTATAATGTGATGATTCTCCTATCTCACAGTTTCAATGACAACATTGCAACCACAACCTTGAACCAATGAACAATGACCCACAAATAGCAGTTATAGAGACTGGGGGGTTTCTGATGGCAATCCCTGAGTGTCTGTCAGATTCTAGGAGGTGTATGTTGGCGAAACCAGTTTCCAGGAAGTGACCATTAGAAACAGATGGGTCATTGAGGAAAAGCCCCTGTGGGGAGGGGAAAGTCATCCGTCTGGCTCTAAGGTGACACGCAGGTATGGGGAGGAGTGATGAGCCTGGGTGTAACGATGACGTTTGGCACTGGTGGGCACGGGGGGTGAGTCACGACTCCATTGGGTGGAGATGGAGGGGGTACATGGGTAAAATGATCCACATGTTTCCACCTTTGTCTCTGGTTCTGACTAAAAGTGGGTGCCTACTGGGAATGTAATTGTATCTCAGAGGACGATGCAGACTGAATGTCAAGTCATAGAGAGAGCCACACACTTGGCTGAGATAAACTGTCAGTAGTCTCGGTAACACAGAACGAAATTTGGTCAGATGCTCGATACCATTTTTGTTAAGTAGTCTGTCCCCGAGAGGCTACACTGTCAGTAGTCTACTCCTAGCCATCTACATCTACTCCTAGCCATCTACATCTACTCCTAGCCATCTATATCTACTCCTAGCCATCTTTGTTCATTGAAACTGTTTATACACTGACTACAGCTTCACTGGTAGAGAGAGAGAGAGAGAGAGAGAGAGAGAGAGAGAGAGAGAGAGAGAGAGAGAGAGAGAGAGAGAGAGAGAGAGAGAGAGAGAGAGAACTGATGGATCAAATTTACCATTTCTGATTGTTTTACCTTTCAATATTCAGCTAAATCAACAAGACAATATATTAATCCCAATGAAAATATGGCAATCAAATGTCCCCTTAAACTAGTCAATTGCAACTTGGGCATGTTGGGCCCCAAAATAAACAACAATATGAAGAACGCATGGCATGGACCATATTTACATTGGGGCTCCAATCTTGTTTGTATTGGTGGATAAATATGCCACGAGCGCATCATAGCACCACACACACACACACACACTGTTAGTGACATATCCACGTACTCCTACCCCTCAGCGACTATATGACAGAAAAAAATGTAAAACGTTTACAGACATACAGTACATGAATGCGTGACATGCCACACACACACAACATGCAGACAGACACAGTCAATTACACATATTCACTTTATCTCTCTAACACTCTCTCTCACGCACACACGCTCACTCAATTACACACACACAAAATACCATGGGGAGAGGCACCAAACCTCATAAAGGTCATCCTTACAGTAACATATCACACATACACAAACATGCACACACACACACACTCACACATACACACATGCAGGGCTAGAGCCTTATTGAGAAATAAATGACACTTTTCAACCATTGATCCCCTGAAATGAAATGGATTCTAAAACCCTAAACCAACTTGAAATATCACCACAACATGTTGTAATGGACGTGGAAGTAACGCACGGTCCCTAGCAAGCCAAGAACCACTTTAACCAGCCCCTAACAGAAATGCTCTGTCCACAGCTAGGGATGGACAGGTCATCTGTAGCCAGTATGGGCCTGTATGATGTTTTTGTGAGTGTTTTTTTGTTGCACAGAATGACTATTATTTGGCAAAGAATAGGGGTTTCAAGTTGGAAAAATTGGGCGGGAAGATTGAGGGAAAAAAATGGGCCTGTGTGTTAGAAATGCCGAGATGATTTTGGGACCCAGTCCTCCCCTGTCCACAACCCTCACCAGGATACCCCCATTGGTATAGTAGGCCAGGCTGCTATCAAGGCTATAGGGTCATTATAAACTGTGTGACTGCTGTTGGAACCCTCTATAGAAAGCTGGACAGTATGATCACAGGCATGGGGGATTGGCATCACATGACTGGCACTGCAAGTATCATATCAGCTGACATGCAATTATAGTAAGATCAATACAATGACGTTTTCCATGTGTGACATGTCATCACCTTTGAATAAAAACAAAGGCCTATGAACAAACAAAGTCATTATTGGCAGAAGAGCTCTCGAGTGAAGGGGGGCTCAATGTTTGCATTCTACAGTGGATTTGGAAAGTATTCAGACCTCTTCCCCTTTTCCACATTTTATTATGTTACAGCCTAATTCTAAAATGGATTCAATAAAAAACAATCCTCATCAATCTACACACAATACCCCATAATTGTAACGGTTTTCTTCTGCTGAAGGAGAGGAGGACCAAAATGCAGCGTGGTCAGAGTTCAACATGTTTAATCAAGACCATACACGAGAACACTACAAAATACAAAACAACAAATGTGAAAACCGAAACAGTCCTATCTGGTGCAAAGACACAAATATGGTTCCCAATCAGAGACAATGATAGACAGCTGCCTCTAATTGAGAACCAATCTAGGCAACCATAGACATACAAAACTACCTAGAAAGGAAACAGCCCCATAAACATACAAAACCCCTAGACCCTACAAAACACATAAATGCCCCATGTCACACCCTGACCTAACCAAAACAATAAAGAAAACAAAGATAACTAAGGCCAGGGCGTACAAATAATGACAAAGCGAAAACAGGTTTTTAGATTTATTTTTAATTTTTATTACAAACAATAAATGGAAATACCTTATTTAAATACGTATTCAGGCCCTTTGCCATGACACACAAAATTGAGCTCAGGTGCATCCTGTTTTCATTGATCATCCTTGAGATGTTTCTACCTGTGAGTCCACCTGTGGTAAATTTAATTGATTGGACATGACTTGGAAAGGTAACCAAGAACCCAATTGTTACTCTGACAGAGCTCTAGAGTTCCTCTGTGGAGATGGGAGAACCTTCCAGAAGGACAACCATCACTGCAACATTCCACCAATCAGGCCTTTATGGTAGAGTGGCCAGACAGATGCCATTCCTCAGTAAAAGGCACATGACAGTCCGCTTGGAGTTTGCCAAAAGGAACCTAAAGGACTCTCAGATCTTGAGAAACAAGATTCTCTGGTCTAATGAAACCAAGATTGAATTCTTTGGCCTGAATGCCAAGCGTCACATCTGGAGCAAACCTTGCACCATCCCTACGGTGAAGAATGGTGGTGGCAGCATCATGATGTGGGTATGTTTTTCAGCACCAGGGACTGGGAGACTAGTCAGGATCGAGGGAAAGATGAACAGAGCAAAGTACAGAGAGATCCTTGATGAAAACCTGCTCCAGAGTGCTCAGGACCTCAGACTGGGGTGAAGGTTCTGTGAAAATAGCTGAACAGCGATGCTCCCCATCCAACCTGACAGAGCTTGAGAGGATCTGCAGAGTAGAATGGGAGAAACTCCCCAAATACAAGTGTGCCAAGTTTGTAGCGTCATACCCAAGAAGACTCAATAATGTAATTGTTGCCAAAGGTGCTTTAAAACAACAAAGTACTGAGTAAAGGGTCTAAATACTTACAGTGTATGTAAATGTGATATTTCATTTATTTTTAATTTTTAATTGGCAGACGTTTCTAAAAACCTGTTTATGCTTCGTCATTATGGGGTATTGTGTATAGATTGAAATGATTTAATCCATAACAAAAGGTGGAAAAAGCCAAGGTGTCTGAATACATTCTGAATGCACTGTACATGAGCTGGGTGCGCTTGTCTCTGACGTGTGTGTGTGTGCGTTCATGTATGTAACAGTGCCACGGCCATCGTCTCTCAACTGTCAGCACCACTTGCTCTCTGGTGCCACATCACTCTCTAACTGCCCCTGGGGTCGGCGGCCATTAATGTCTGTCCCTTGCACCTTGGCGGAGCGCAGCGTGTTGAGAGGGGAGAAGAAAATAAATGTGGCAGACGCAAGCCGACCTTCCACCATCTGGTTGGACTAATGAGTGGGGGGGGCGAGTGCCCCCTTCTTCTCCTTTTCCCTGCCCTACTTCCTGTTTGTGCGCAAGATCGGCAGCTCTGGGATCCACACACACTATTCTGAGCTATCAACTGTGTCACCCAGCTAAACATCTGACCCGCTAAAGTGGGGCTCTCCTTTCCATCACCTAAACTCAAGCTTAGATGTCTCTATTAACACGCCGTGACATCACACACGTTTCCATGGAGACAGCAGAACCCTTCACCGGGGGGGGGGGGAGAGGAGGACGCGTTCTATTTGATAATGACTTGACTGTACATTGACTGTACACCATGTCAAAACAACAGCTCCAAGGTCGGAATGATTGACAGGGAAAGTTGACCAATCGTACGTGGCATTGGATGATAGTGGCTGTGTCACTACAAACCAAACTCCACTTGGCCAGAGAAAAGGGGAGTTGGCTTTTATCAGCACAGCAGTGATCAAACGAGTTGGGGACATGGCAGCGTAACCTTTCCGACTTTTTACTGGGGCCGTCTGGTTTGCCCAGTGGTGTGTGTCGTCGTCCGGTATCCTAAGCAGGATAGTGTGTGTCGTCGTCCGGTATCCTAAGCAGGACAGTGTGTGTCGTCGTCCTGTGTCCTAAGCAGGACAGTGTGTGTCGTCGTCCTGTGTCCTAAGCAGGACAGTGTGTGTCGTCGTCCTGTGTCCTAAGCAGGACAGTGTGTGTCGCCGTCCTGTGTCCTAAGCAGGACAGTGTGTGTCGTCGTCCGGTATCCTAAGCAGGACAGTGTGTGTCGTCATCTGGTGTCCTAAGCAGGACAGTGTGTGTCGTCATCCGGTGTCCTAAGCAGGACAGTGTGTGTCGTCATCCGGTGTCCTAAACAGGACAGTGTGTGTCATCATCCGGTGTCCTAAACAGGACAGTGTGTGTCGTCATCCGGTGTCCTAAACAGGACAGTGTGTGTCGTCATCCGGTGTCCTAAGCAGGACAGTGTGTGTCGTCATCCGGTGTCCTAAGCAGGACAGTGTGTGTCGTCATCCGGTGTCCTAAGCAGGACAGTGTGTGTCGTCATCCGGTGTCCTAAGCAGGACAGTGTGTGTGTATGTGTTTGTTGGGCTAACTGGTGTCCTAGGCAGGATTATACAGTATGTGTATGGCTGTCTGCGTGTGTGAGACCATCCGGTGTGGCCAGCGGAGTGGCCTGTCCACCCCATGGCCCCTGGCAACCATGTATGTCTCAATGACAAGGTCACTGCCAAAGGTCGCTCTCTCTCGCTCTCTCTCTCCCTGTGGGGCTGAATGCCCTTGAAATTCCCTGAATACGCCCAAGACATGTTATTTTCCATAATATGTCCAGGTAAAAGAGACTCAACTCTATACTCTTCTGGAAGGTTGGTGACCTGTGGACTTCAGAGTCTTGGGAATTCCAAGACGGACGTTCAAGAAACTCTGTGTTCACTCCTGATGGGCCCATCTGCAACACAATGAGTAGTCATGGGTTGACAATCATTGGACAACTATTAGCCTATACCTACGGATATCCCCTCTTTGTCCTGTCGTCACAGCAGAATAGGCTGGATAACCTCTGCTGCATCCAGATTGATATGAGAACTGGCTGTGTTCTACGTTTAACACTTTTTGGTTACTACATGATTCCATGTGTGTTCTTTCATAGTTTTGATGTCTTCACTATTATCCTACAACATAGAAGACAGTAAAAATAAAGAAAAACCCTTGAATGAATGGGTGTGTCTAAACTTTTGACTGGTACTGTATGCTGATTCCATGTGTGTTATTATATTATGTACTGCAGTCATGTCTGCAACACTACAGTAAATACTCCAGTAAAGTCTGCAAAAACACTACAGTGAATACTAAGGTATTTAACCATAGTATACTATAGTATTTAACCATAGTATACTATAGTATTTAACCATAGTATTCACATAGTATACCATAGTATTTAACATAGTATTCACATAGTATACCATAGTATTTAACAATACTATAGTATTTTTCAGGTGGGTAGATGTGAAGATATGTATTGCTTTCAACCACACAAACAGCAGCCTTGACTGTCTGTTCCCTCCACCCACCAGGGTGAAAGTGTGGACCATTAGTCTTGGCAGTCACAGGGCGATCGTGTAGATTGGTAGTAGTGAACTGTCGGGCCACACAGGTGACAAGGGGAGGCAGAGCTGCTATAAAACACAGGGTGAAACCAATGTGTCACTCTCATTCGACCAAAGAGGAAGAAATTATTAGTTTCCTTCAGACAAATCCCTCACTCCACAACCCAGCCAGCAAGCCAGACATTGAGGATGTTGCCACCATAGCTGTGTGTAACCCGAGACGTCGGTCCCCGCCCGCTGCCTGCAGACCACCGTCAGTTTGAAAAAACTCAAGTGTGTGTCCCTCGCTAGGACAGATGACACGCGCCGCCGTCTAAAAGCAGACCGTCGATAATCAACGCCTCAGTGTCTGCGTCACTTCTCACATTGACCTGAGAACAACCAAGACCGGTCTTGACCGGTTGTGGCTGTTGATAAGGCTTTGGCGACACCCTGTGATAACTTTTGGTATGATACCTAACATGTTGAGGGATGGGAAGAGGAGCATGTGAGAGGGAGCACCTGTTTAGGGAGTATGCTTGGGCCAAAAGCAGTGGGGCACAGTAGGGGTGGAGGACAGGGCAAGCTGTTAACTGTAGAGATATGTACTGTTTGTAAAGATGAGGGGAACAGCCGCTGAAACACTTTCTCTGCACCCCTCAGCCATTATATTATATGACCATGCATGTAAATCTCTACTTCCACTCCAATTGAGACACTGCGTTCTGTCACTGTCTCTCTCGCATGGTAAAATAATCACCCACAGTAACAGACTGAATGTATGTATGCTAATAGTGGCCCTTATTTAACACGTGGGGAAGAATTATGCAACAGACAAGCCTCCACGCCACCCCTCCACCCTGTGCTATTTTCATGGCAGCTGACAGATCTGTGGCTAACGACAACTTCATCCTTCGACATTGGACAAGCAGTTCCACCTAGTGGATGTAAAAAGTGTTTCCTCATACAGTATAATGTCATTCTCCTGAGGATGAGCTGGCCAATCAGCGGTCTAGAGGAGAATGAGTAGGCCAATCAGCGGTCTAGAGGAGGTTGCGTCGGCCAATCAGCAGTCTAGAGGGTGAGCTGGCCAATCAGCGGTCTAGAGGAGAATGAGTAGGCCAATCAGCGGTCTAGAGGAGGTTGCGTCGGCCAATCAGCAGTCTAGAGGGCGAGCTGGCCAATCAGCAGTCTAGAGGAGAATGAGTTGGCCAATCAGCGGTCTAGAGGAGATTGCGTTGGCCAATCAGCAGTCTAGAGGAGAATGAGTAGGCCAATCAGCGGTCTAGAGGAGGTTACGTCGGCCAATCAGCAGTCTAGAGGGTGAGCTGGCCAATCTACTCCCATGAATAGTATTACCACACTGTTGGAGCTAAAAACAAACACATTTCGTTGCATCTGCAAATATGTGTACTGACCAATAAAATGTGATGTGTCTGCAGATACCACTCTTATTATACTGCTCAATGTATTTATACACCTGCCCCCATCCACCCTTCCCCAATACGTAAATGTAAATATTGGACTATAAATTGTGCTTTCCTGTATTATACTTAAAGTAAATGAAATAGAATAAAGAATTTTGGCTTATGTTTGTTTTACTTGTTCTTGCATTGAGGAACCTGTAAGCATTTTGATGGATGATGTATTCTATGCCATATGCCATTTGTTTTGTTCATGACAAACTCAGAACTAGATTTGACTGGCATCCACCCACACCATTCGGTTGTTGGAGTACACCCACACTATTCCAGTACAGAAAAACTTCCCTTTAACTCAATTACCATTTTGGAAGGAAAATAATTTCACTCATATTGTAAGTAATTATAGGTCATATTATGTAGAAATCTGAAAACATTGGACCGTTACTTTGACAAAATTATTAGCAATGTTTATATGTCAACATTCAATCACTGGCAAATTAAATTGGCCTGTTACCAGAACTTGATCAGTGACTTGGTTGGAAGATATGTTTCTACATCTGTATGGTAAACCAAAATAATTATGGGCAAACTAGAGCAAGTTTCCAGTTATTTCCTTTAGACTCAGTGAACACAGGAGAAAGGAGAGCTTGGGATGCACTGCAGCTCAGTGATAACCAACAAGGCCTTCGCCCAATATGTTAAATGTATTACATTTGTAGTGCTTTCCGTAGAATCTCAAAACACTTCAAGAGCAAAAAAAACCCACAAGCAATAATATCATTAAAGGTGAACCAAGAGGCTTTGAAAGCTGCATCCTCCAAAGATGGAGAGGGTCAGTTCATGGCTTGAGGTACAGAGCACGGTAGATGGTGATTGAGTCTGAGAAAAAAAAAACTGATCTCTGACGCACTAGGCTAACCAGGTCACAGAGCATTTTGTATTATTCTGTACATAAATCTGAGACACTCCATTTAGTACATGTAACGTTTTGTAAGGTACAGTACGTATTAATTTGTGGATGTACATACCCCTTTGTATGACATGTCACAAATTACAATTCATATCTTACAAATTCTAGCTAGGGGTTAAATTTAGGCGTTAGGTTAAACGGTTATGGTTAGCTAACATGCTAAGCAGCTAAAAATGTATAGTAGTTGAAAAGTTGATAATGAACTAAAATGCTGAAGTTGTCTGTGATATTCAAACTCACCTTTGGGTTGCTAGACATTTGATAGATACACACACTTCATTTTAGCCTTAAGTAACCATACCAAACGTAACATCTCCTAATTCCAGTGTCCTGGAATTTCTTGAGTATGTTACGTCTAGTCTAGGAGACCAGGCTGACTAATGCAATGTAACCTTACTCCATACTCGCATAAAAGGATGCCAGTACAACCTACTCTCACTGGCTGTTTTAAAGTATCGGTCTTACTACTACTACACCAAAAGGCTTTTCAGTCATCCATGGAGGGAAGAGCATGTCTGCTCTCAACCCTAACTGAAGGAGGCCTACAATAAAAGGCTGCAAGACATGTGGACAATCTCAATTGCATACCCCTCTTCCTCAAAACCCATTGGATGAGAAAGCCAGAGGTCCCACCCCTCTGACCTTCAATAGATTTGAGACTGCAATTGAGCTCTTTCCATGGTGGTGGAGTATTTCTGGAATCTCTAAACAGAGTAATACAGAGGGCATGTAAGTACACCTGTGTATGAGCAGGAGATCAAAAACTATTGCTAGCCTACAAATTGATGAGGGATTAGTTTCTTACTCCCTTTATGAAAGGAAATACAGGGAGTTGTCTCATACGAGGTTGTTACCATCTTGTCATTGTCCTAATGCAGTCATGTTTATCATGGGTGAGCACTGACAGCTAAACCTTAAACCATTCAAATTCCCTCAGAGTTCCATAAAGCAGGGATGGGCAAAAAACATTCTGAACTCGAGGGCCTCAGTCGCTCACAGGTCTGAGATTCTACTAATTTAGCCATTGGGCAGAGAAATGGGTTTACAGCTATTTTGATGCAAATCTAAACATTGACAGGGTTGCGATGTTGGCAGTAATAGCTGTAAACAACTATTAATGGGGATTCGCGGTCAGTAATCACTAGATCGCTGGCTAGACATAAACCAAAAAAAGTTCTGCCTTGAGTGACCAACAAAACTGCTGACAACCAAATTTGAAATTGAACCATGTGCATTCTACCTCAGTTCCTAAAAATACACATTTCTGGCCACAACATATTAGTTGAAATACCAACATGTGAAATCAGAGTGACACTAAAGAGCTTCAAAGTACAGAAAACTATTAACAAAGTGGCAATATGAGAGACTTTTATTCACAAGAGCATTTAACTAGGAAGTTAGGATCTCAACATGTCCAGACACATACAACACATTTACACCGATGTCATTGGCGACATGTCTTTAAACAAACGTTTACATTAAGTAATCAAAAAAGGATTGAATGTATTTGCTATGGGTAACATCTGTAATGAGTGAATATTACCCAAACTTGCATTTGGTAACATGATTGCTAATCAAGTCAGTATTACCCATTAAGTGTACATTAGAACTGCAACACTACATGTGAAGTGGACTTGAAACCTTACTTCCTTCCTCAGTCATCCGCACGTGTCCATCGATCTGGCAACAGCCGAGCTGATTGCAGTCAGGTAGGAGGCAAGTAGGAGTGACCTGAAAAAGGCTCGCACAAGAGTAAATACAGCAGATGGCCGTGAACACATCTGGGTACTGTGTATACAACCAAGTCGACCAAAGGCAAATTACTCCATATCTGAGACTACACCTGTAGTGAGGTCAATGAAATGCAACCAAATGAAGTCAAATTGCACCATAGAACCTTGAACCTGGATGACTCCACTACCTGCCACGTTTACCTGTTGGTGACGCAGGTTTACCTGGGATACGTTAGCGGTGGACTCAACTTCACCGGAAGCGACGCTGCGAACGAGCGCCCCCTACTGACAGGCAGCGTCCGGTGCGTCGCTGTGAGGACAAGGAAAGCCCAAAATGTAACATGATTGTGCAATAGACCATAGTCAAATGAAATTCAAAATACATTTGTTAACGTTTTTAAATTAAACGTTTTCACAAAATAAAAATAAACAGGCAGTAATTAACTAGGGTCTTATTTACAATAGACATCTTATTTACAATAACCTTATGCACACCTTGGTTTGCGAGGTTTAGAGTCAATGCATTGGTCAGCACTGCCACAGACTGGTTCAAGCCTGATCAACATGATTCAAAATGGAGATACATTTCGTCGAAGTCCCTCTGTTGAAAGGCAAGAGAACTTTCACACGCGCTCCTGGGTGAAAGAGAGGCGCTAGAAACAAATGAAACTGGGTGCGACTTGAACTGGTTGGAACTGGTGTCGATGTGCATGTCGTCGTATACAATGTCCATCAGATACTGGGTTGTGTTCTTTGGCGCCATTGCGCCTAGCGGTCGTGTAATTCTGCCGATATTCTCGGTCGTCATATACGTCATCTCTTCGCCGTTGTCGGTCAAAAGTTGTTCTTGGTTGACCAGTTTAGTGAGTACCCTCTTCTGTTCGTAACGAATGTATTTTTTGAGAGTGGCTTTGACAAGGTTGGTGCGCCACCGTTTCAGGCCTTCCTCGGAACTCAAATGGAGAAGTTTCCTCAGTCTGCACTTTGAAAGTTTACCAGATCTTCTGGAGCAGCATGGTTTCAGTACTTCGAATTCCACTTCAGTTTCCATGCTCTCCAAGCACATTTCACAAAATGTTGAAAAATAAATCGTGTCTGTGAGTCGTTGTAATATCAACTCAGCCAGCTAAATTAGCTAGATAATTCACAACTATACAGTTGGATAAATTCAACTGAATCAAAATAAAATGTTAGAGGGAAAAAAATTAAATGCAATTAACGTTACAATGATGCGTCTTACGAACAAAAATGTAGTCAAAAGATTAAAAAGCCACGATCCACCTCTCTGCAAAATGGAATGAGCCGTAAAACGTTGACAGCACATCGCTATCTTCTGAAAAGGAAGTTCCCATGATCCTTTGGAGTAAAAATATCTTCTTCTATGAGGTTTAACAGCGGTTGGCATCCAATTTGCTGCATTACCGCCACCTACTAGAGTGTGTGAGTGTAGTGTTCGAAGGTAGGGTGTTTATTTAATACATTTGCCCTTTTCAAGCAATAAACACCCTACCTTCGAACACTACACTCACCAATTTCAAAGTCATATAAAATCAAGTTAACACCACCCTACTCCACTAATTACATGTATTTATTCCTACCTCATGCCATCATCCTGAAAGGATGGGACATCACCACTTAACACACCCTGTAACTCTTCTTATGTCAAGTCTCACACACCCACATACCTCTCTGCAGCTGCCACCACGACCTACATTTTCTGGGACTTCCATTCCATCCCTGCAGTACAGTTGATAACAATTTCTACAAATGCTAAAAATCCAATCTTACTGAAAGGTATCCCACTGTTTGGCTTATCCCTCTGTACTGGTATAGCTCAACTAGTCTCAACACTCCTCCCCATTAACCCATCTTCCTCTACTTTCTTCACTGCCTCAGAACTTCTGCACTACTCTAACCCTGGAAACCTCAACCTGCCTCTCTCGCACGGGACATTTCTGATCCCCAGCTCCATGGGCACCCCTATAATTAACACATTCCACTACTTTCCCCAATACTACACATTCCTTTGTCTCATGCCCTTCTGCACACCTTGGCCCCTCCCTCCTAGACATGTCCATAAGCTTGACACCTGTGACATCGTAATGTATTCGGCTCGTACAGGATCATTTATATCTCCGAACTTCACTTTGTCGGGCAAAGACTCAACTTCAAAACTAAAACGAACAGACAATGACTCTTCCATTTCCCCAATCTCGCCACCCTGTCTGCATTGCATCAAACAACGAGCATCACATACACCGGGAATCTTTCCCCTCAGCTGGTCAACTTTTATATTTACTGCTACCCCAGTTATCACTCCTTTCATTGGTGCCCTTTTCTTGATAGCGAAACAATTCACGTTCTTTGCCCCCATTTGTTTTACTCCGAGCACCTTCTCCCTCTGACCAACAGAAACACAAACAATTATCACTAGACCCCTTCTGGTTACCCTCACTGATTCCACTTTATCCAACTCTTTTTTTCTCCCACTGTGAAAACACAAATGAATCAGCCAAAAGGCAAGAGTCCACTTTTTCCATAAACTTCACTCCCACTGTCACAGACTCATCTTTCTCCTGATCCTCGGTGCATACCTCGGTCCCGATAACTTCACCACACCTACCACCTCCGATACTTCACCCTCATTCACTTCCATTTCTCCTCCTGTCTTCAGCTCCCTCTGCTTACACTTTCTATCATTCCTATTTAACAAACCATCTACTTTTTCCCACCATTTTTATCCGACTCAAGCTCACCCTCTTCTTCCCTCTCTCTTAGACCTCCTCTCCCTCTCTTTTCCCCTCCATTCCTCCTACGTTTTCCAAGAATACGTCTCCTTATGATAATACTGCACTACTCCTGACAACCATCTTGTTCTTGTTCTCCATTTCCGCTCGGAGTAAAAACAGTGCCTTCTCTGTAATGTAAAATGATTAGCGCCACCTATACAGGGTCGTCACTAGTTACCACAGCCACAAAGTCATACACCTAGTGTATTTCTACAATTTCTCTTCTTAAAATGTGATTTAAAACCTAACTGTAATCACACTGCTAACCCAATGCCTAACCTTAAATGAAGTAGCATGCTCAGATTCCTAATGACGTCTCAGATTTCATTATTTGCAAACAGGGACAGTTTCGTTGCAAACAAGACACACCGATTTGGGATTGGAGAAATAAACTCAGTAAAAAAAGAAACGTCCCTTTTTCAGGAACCTGTCTTTCAAATATAATTCGTAAAAATCCAAATTACTTCACAGATCTTCATTGTAAAGGGTTTAAACACTGCTTCCCATGCTTGCTCAATGAACCATAAACAATTATGGTTGTGGAACGGTCCTTAAGACACTAACAGCTCACTAACAGGTAGGCAATTAAGGTCACAGTTATGAAAATGTAGGACACTAAAGAAGCCTCTCTACTGACTCTGAAAAACACCAAAGGAAAGATGCCCAGGGTCCCTGCTTATCTGCATGAACTTGCCTTAGGCGTGCTGCAAGGAGTCATGAGGAATGCAGATGTGGCCAGGGCAATAAATGTCCGTACTGTGAGATGCCTAAGACAGTGCTACAGGGAGACAGGAAGGACAGCTGATTGTCCTCGCAGTGGCAGACCATGTGTAACAACACCTGCACAGGATTGGTACATCCGAACATCACACCTGCGGGACAGGTACACCAGGAACACACAATCCCTCCATCAGTGCTCAGACTGTCCGCAATAGGCTGAGGGCTTGTAGGCCTGTTGTAAGGCAGGTCCTCACCAGACAACCTCGGCAACAACGTCACCTATGGGCACAAACCTACCGTCGCTGGACCAGACAGGACTGGCAAAAGGTGCTCGTCACTAACGGTTTTTGTCTCACTAGGGTGATGGTTGGATTCGCGTTTATTGTCGAAGGAATGAGCTTTACACAAAGGCCTGTACTCTGGAGTGGGATCAATTTGGAGGTGGAGGGTCCATCATGGTCTTGGGCGGTGTGTCACAGCATCATTAGAAGGAGCTTGTTGTCATTGCAGGAAATCTCAATGCTGTGCGTTACTGGGAAGACATCCTCCTCCCTCATGTGGTACCCTTCCTGCAGATTCATCCTGACATGACACTCCAGCATGACAATGCCACCAGCTATACTGCTCGTTCTGTGCGTGATTTCCTGCAAGACAGGAATGTCAGTGTTCTGCCATGGCCAGCAAATAGCCCGGATCTCAATCCCATTGAGCACGTCTGGGACCTGTTGGGTCGGAGGGTGAGGGCTAGGGCCATTCCCCCCAACTTGCAGGTGCCTTGGTGGAATAGTGGGGTAACATCTCACAGCAAGAACAGTCAGATATGGTGCAGTCCATGAGAAGATGCACTGCAGTACTTAATGCAGCTGGTGGCCACACCAGATACTGACTGTTACTTTTGATTTTGACTCCCCCTTTGTTCAGGGACACGTTATTCCATTTCTGTAAGTCACATGTCTGTGGAACTTGTTCAGTTTATGTCTCAGTTGTTAAATCTTGTTATGTTCATACAAATATTTACACCTGTTAAGTTTGCTGAAAATAAACGCAGTTGACAGTGAGAGGATGTTTCTTTTTTTTGCTGAGTTTATGATAAAATGAACACATAGGACTATCTTTCTGCCCATTCTTTGTCTGTAATTTCGGCAGTGGTGCAAAAAGTATCCGTTTGTCATACCTAAGTAAAAGTAAAGATACCTTCATAGAAATGACTCAAGTAAAACTGAAAGTTACCCAGTAAAATACTACTTGGGTAAAAGTCTAAAAGTGTTTAGTTTTAAATATACTTAACTAAGTATGAAAAGTAAATGTAATTGCAAAAATATACTTAAGTATCAAAGTAAAAGTATAAATCATTTCAAATTCCTTATTTTTCTTGTTTGTCCTTTAAAAAATATATATTTTATGGAAAAAGCAAAAAGTATATTATTTATCTACGAACGTAGTGAAGTAAAAGTTATCACAAATATAAATAGTAAAGTACCCCAAAAACAACTTATGTAGTACTTAAAAGTATTTTTACTTAAGTACTTTACACCACTGAATATTGGTCATTTGTATGGCATTATAAACTATTCTGCTAATATGTAAAATTATGTAGAATTGCATGAAATGTTTATAAAAAGCTATCAAAAATCCCATGTTGCCATGTAATGCTTAAAGGACAAAGAACAGTTTCTAAAACTGTATATGTAAGGCTCTGGTCTGTCCAAGAAGTGATGGTAAATGGTATAGACATGTTCTCTGCTACCCACTTTGTTTAAATGATTATTTTGGGTATAGGGGAGGTTCACTGTTATTGTTTTTTCTAGCGTCCAGAGACGGTTAGGTAAAATATTTACTGAAGAGAGCGCCATTCATTTGTTATTAGTACAGTCCAGCCATTCCAGCCTGGATGGGGGAAAAATCTGGTTATTTTGGAAAAAAGTTCAATTGTATGCAGGTTGTCTCTTGAGAGGTCCACCCCAAAATAGACAACACGAGAGAGCATAAGCAACATTTATATTAGTAGCAGACATACAGTACATACAGTACATGCATACATATTCTTCCACCAGGTGGCACATTTAACTATCAGTATTATTATTGTACCACAAGAGGGCAGCTCAGCAACAAAACTCAGTTCGTTACATGCTTAGCCTACAGGCTATGATTACAATTGATCAGATATTTATTATTTTACGGTCAGTGTGTTCATTTCGTACATAGCCTTTTGTTGTGCGAACTGTTTCTGGCTGTGGAAAATAAGCAATGCCCAGAATTGAGCAAGGATGAATACAACCGATGAATACAGCATGATTGAGGAGGCAAAGGTCTGGAATAGAAGCCAGTGAAAAGACAAGTACAGACATTAGGCCCCGCTTTCACACACAACACACACACACACACACACACACACACACACACACACACACACACACACACACACACACACACACACACACACACACACACACACACACACACACACACACACACACACACACACACACACACACACACACACACACACACACACACCTACCTCAAAGATAGGGCTGTCTGTAATGCCATGGAATAATGGAATGTCAGCCTATTTCCTCTGCTCAAATCTCTACTTGTGCTCAATAGTCTAGGACTATTGACGACTATGCTGACTATTGTAATGTGTTTCACTGATTTTATATTCATTCACTCTATGGGTGCAATGCAGTTCTGATATCACAATATGTCTTGATTCTTGTATTCCTTGAAAGTTAATTTGTAGAGTATATCATATATTTAGCATACCACTAAATGTTGTGTATATTTCTGGTGTACTTTTGCTGACCAAAACAAATCTGTTATCTGGCCTACTTGCTTCCATGATTTACTAACCTGTTATCTGGCCAACTTCTTAACCTGATTTATTGACCTGTTATCTGGCCTTCTTGTTTCCCTATTTTACTAACCTGTGATATTTTCATTACCAGAGGACTACTCTCTTTTGTAGGCCTACAAGAAAATACTAGGTCTACTAGGTCTACAAGAATATACTAGGTCTACGAGGCCTACAAGAAAATACTAGGTCTACTAGGCCTACAAGAAAAAATACTAGGTCTAGGTCGAGGCCTACAAGAAAATACTAGGTCTATGAGGCCTACAAGAAATGAGGCCTACAAGAATATACTAGGTCTACGAGGCCTACAAGAAAATACTAGGTCTACTAGGCCTACAAGAAAATACTAGGTCTACGAGGCCTACAAGAAAATACTAGGTCTACGAGGCCTACAAGAATATACTAGGTCTACGAGGCCTACAAGAAAATACAAGGTCTACTAGGCCTACAAGAAAATACTAGGTCTACGAGGCCTACAAGAAAATACTAGGTCTACGAGGCCTACAAGAAAATACTAGGTCTACTAGGCCTACAAGAAAATACTAGGTCTACGAGGCCGAGGCCTACAAGAAAATACTAGGTCTACTAGGCCTACAAGAAAAAATACTAGGTCTACGAGGCCTACAAGAAAATACTAGGTCTAGGTCCTACAAGAAAATACTAGGTCTACGAGGCCTACAAGAAAATACTAGGTCTACGAGGCCTACAAGAAAATACTAGGTCTACTAGGCCTACAAGAAAAATACTAGGCCTACAAGAAAATACTAGGTCTACGAGGCCTACAAGAAAATACTGGGTCTACAAGAAAATACTAGGTCTACGAGGCCTACAAGAAAATACTAGGTCTACTAGGCCTACAAGAAAATACTAGGTCTACTAGGCCTACAAGAAAATACTAGGTCTAGGAGGCCTACAAGAAAATACTAGGTCTACTAGGCCTACAAGAAAATACTAGGTCTACGAGGCCTACAAGAAAATACTAGGTCTACTAGGCCTACAAGAAAATACTAGGTCTACGAGGCCTACAAGAAAATACTAGGTCTACGAGGCCTACAAGAAAATACTAGGTCTACTAGGTCTACAAGAAAATACTAGTACTTCATAAAATAAGTCTCAGGCTGCTTTGAGAGGGTGTGATGTGCTCACGATAACATGCTCTGTCAACTGAGCGGCTCTTTCTCTTCCTCTGTTTCTTCCTCTGTTTCCCAATACAAAGCATTGTCTCACTCTCACCTCACAGAGTTATTTTATTGTTTGACAGAAGAGACAGTTTTGTCTTTGCTTGTCATATCCACTTGGATATGTCCTTGATGACTCAATATCAGTGGACTTTTGAACACACACACACACACACACACACACACACACACACACACACACACACACACACACACACACACACACACACACACACACACACACACACACATACACACACACATATTCCACACCTGTCTCAAGGTTCACAGGTACAGTATACAGTTGAAATACAAGTTGTACCAGGCTGCATGTGCTCCAATAAGAGCATGTTTGGTTGTGTTTGGGCTGAAGTAAAATAAACTGGTTTGGAGTTTTAGTCTGGTTTGGGGTTTGGAGTTTTAGCTTTGCACTAGCCTGGATCACATGTGACTTTACACTCATTTCTGGGAGGCAAAGATGTTGCCAAAACCATAATGATACATGATCATCTCAAGTCTATCAGATAATATATCATTCAATGTGTGTGTGTGTGTGTGTGTGTGTGTGTGTGTGTGTGTGTGTGTGTGTGTGTGTGTGTGTGTGTGTGTGTGTGTGTTGTGAGGCGGGATGGGTGGGGAGGTAACTTTCAGCCAGTCAGCAGTAACATAATCTTTCTCTGCAGAGCCACTGCACTCCAGAGGAAACTTCAACTGAGCCCTGTTCCCAGGAACACACACACATGTAAACACATGTACAAACACACCCACACACTGTCATCCTCCTCTAGGATAGTTTATGGTCACTGATGCAGAGGAGGCTGTGTCAGCACATATGACGTGTCTGTCTGTAAGATATAACTGGCCTCAGATCAGCTTTCAGAGGCATATTGGGGAAGAAAACACTAGTGCCTCTGTACAGAATCATAGTCTTCTAGTTGCTGTTTCATTCATTGTCCCAATGTGTGGTTATGTTGCAATTTACTGTAGTGACTGTAACACAATTTAAAATGCCTACAATAATATTGCAGTAAGTCTCTGTATGTATACTGAGTGTACAAAACTTTAAGAACACCTTCCTAATATTGAGTTGCACCCCCTTTTGCCCTCAGAACAGCCTCAATTTGTCGGGGCAAGGTGTCAAAAGTGTTCCACCGGGATGCTGGCCCATGTTGACTCCAATGCTTCCCATGTTGACTCCATTGTCCCTTGGGTGGTGGACCATTCTTGATACACACAGGAAACTGTTGAGCATGAAAAAAACAGCAGAGTTGCAGTTTTTGACACGCTCAAACCGGTGCTCCTGGCACCTACTACCATACCCCGTTCAAAGGCACTTAAATCTTTTGTCTTGCCCATTCAACCTCTGAATGGCACACACACACAATCCATGTCTCAAGTAGAGATATAATCACGAAAGTCACTGTGTGTGTAGGTTAGTTACAGTTTTTTACAATCGCTAGGACCCATTTCTCAATACTTAGGTCACTTTTTCAAAACTCTTCCCATAGTGAGCACAACAGCAGTCTATGTGGGCTAAACTGTGGATCATTTTTCATTGTTTTGGCAATTTTCAATTTTCATGAACTCTTTTCTCACGCAGACACAACCACCACAAAAAACTCTATGTACCTACAGGATAATTTGCACATGTTTACATACTCTTTTCAAAATGGTTAAACTTAAGTTCAAAGCCTAAAATAACACAAAATTGAATAAGACATCAATGTGCTACATTTCTACAGTGATACCATATTGAAATATATTCCACATCTAAAAAATGAAATACTATCAAAACAATTAGACCAACCACAGCTGATTCCCATTGTAGCTGAGCACCTACCCAGGAGTTAGTCTTTCAATTACATTACCATCTGTACAAAAGGGGACATGTTAGGAATAATGCTGTACTGTAATGTAAACATGGACCCAGACAGAGATAGAGAAGTGGCTGACAGAGGAAGAAGAGTGGCTGGGAGAGGAAGAGGAGTAGGTATATGTGGTGGAAGAAGACTGAGAGGAAGAACACGTGTTGTAGTCTCAGATGAGATTAGGGCTACTATAACTGATCATGTAATAAATCATGATCTATCAATGAGAGAGGCTGGTCTGAGAGTGCAACCAAATCTGCAACGCTCAACAGAGGCATAAAACATATTGGAGCATATTGCATTATGTCTGATACATTCCTGTAACATATACTGCAGTGAATTCTAAACAGTAGAGAGGTGTCATTCTTGTTTTGTAAAGAAAACATTGTGTAATGCTACCTGTTGTTAGTGTTGTTTAGGTCGTTGTTTTATGAGTGACAACCTTTGCTAGTGTTATGGAAGAACGAGTTGATTTGAGACATGTTTGAAGTGTTTGTAGTTTTAGGGCATTTAGAATGTGAAATTAACTGCTGTGCCAAGCTGAAAGTTAGTTAGGAGAACTGTGTGAAGAGTTTTGAAAAATTGACCAAAGTCATTAGAAACTGTAATAACCCGTCAGTGAAAAGGATCTAGGATCATCTTCCTATCCCCAAATCCTAACTTCATCCATTAGTTTGGAAAATGCGAAACTGACCCAAGATCAGGATCTATGGGCAACTTAACCCTACTCTGTTGACAACCTAGCAGAATAGATAACCTAAGGTCACATAAGGTCACAGCAACTTCAAGGTCAGATAAGGAAACTGTGAGCACTGTAGTTACTAGGCTACATCATTTATTGGTTTTACCAAT
Source organism: Oncorhynchus tshawytscha (assembly GCF_018296145.1). Lineage (NCBI taxonomy): Eukaryota > Metazoa > Chordata > Actinopteri > Salmoniformes > Salmonidae > Oncorhynchus > Oncorhynchus tshawytscha. The sequence continues at coordinate 668,927 of NW_024609812.1, forward strand.
CAGGTAGATGTCTGCTGAGCCACCATTTTGGTTCTTGGGACACATGATTCATCTAACATAACCCACTTACCTCTCAGAGTGAGTGTAAACAATAGTTGAAGCCAGCCTGTGTGTCTGCAGTACTTGGGTGGAAAGAGCATTTAATGTGGGGCAGTGGACAAGGAACAATAGGACCGTGTTCGTTTTATGAAGAACAGGACCGTGTTCATTTTACGGGCATGCAACCCACAATATTTTGTTTTTAATTGTGAAGGAAAACAGAAATTAGCGTTTCTTATCAGACAAGTCTGTTTAGTCCCTCCCTTCCTGTTTGAGTAGGGTTTCCTCTGTTTGGCTGCATGCAGGACCATTCATCCACATCAATAGGTTTATATTTCTATGAGTTTACCAGTCAAGTTGCCATGGTCAGAGGTGCTGCACCCATTCTAGTGATTCTATTTCTATGCATCTGTAACAGTATTGACTTTTACATCCGTCCCCTCGCCCCGACCTGGGCGTGAACCAGGGACGCTCTGCACACGTCAACAGTCACCCTCGAAGCATCGTTACCCATCGCTCCACAAAAGCCCCTTGCAGCGCAAGGGGAACCACTACTTCAAGGTCTCAGAGCAAGTGACGTCACCTATTGAAACGCCACTAGAGCGCACCACCGCTAACTAGCTAGCCATTTCACATCGGCTACACATCCACCCCAGCCAGTCACATGGATGGATGGCAATAAACTAGGGAAGAACATCAAAACCCTAATCGCTGATTTCCTCTCTCCAATGCAGTCTATTGTTTTTCAAGTGCTAGCCTGGTCCCAGATCTATTTGTGTTGCCAACAACAAACCTATAAATAAGCTAATGTTATCCCCCACGGTTATTACGGCTTCCGGATTTGGATTCATTTCTGTATCGGTTCTCTGGTTCTACTAAGGCCTTTCTCTCTCTACTATCTCCTTTCCCTCTCATCTTGGTTAGATTCACCTGTCCAGATCTATCAGAATCCCTGCAAACAAAGAGAAGAAGATGAGCAGAGGAAGTCACGTAGGACTACTGAGGTACAACCCAAGTCTCCCCAGCCATCCCTCTGGAGAAGAGGATTGAGATGCAGCCTAATAGGTTTCTCTGTACTGTGTAAGACTATAGGACATGAGTAGAGGAAGCCACTAAGGAGTATTTAGACACATACCACATCTCCCCAGCTGTCTGAGAGGATTGAGAATGAAATACAGCCTAATATATTGAACAAAAATGTAAATGCAACATGTAAAGTGTTGGTCACAAGTTTCAATGAGCTGAAATAAAATATCCCAGAAATGTTAAATACGCACAAAAAGCTTATTCCCTGTTAGTTACCATTTCTCACTTACCAATATATTCATCCACCTGACAGGTGTGGCATGTCAAGAAGCTGATTAAAGAGAATGATCATTACACAGGTGCTGGGGACAATAAAAGGTCACTCTAAAATGAGCAGTTTTGTCACACAGCACAATGTCACAGATGTCTCAAGTTTAGAGGAAGCTTGCAATTGGCATGCTGACTGCAGGAATGTCCAACAGAGCTGTTGCCAGATAATTTTATGTTAATTTCTCTACCATAAGCTGCCTCCAACGTCATTTTAGAGAATTTGGCAGTACGTCCAACTGGCCTCACAACTGCAGACCACTTGTAACCATGCCAGCCCAGGTCCTCCACATCTGGCTCCTTCACCTGTGGGGGGTGGGGGGGGGTATTTCTGTCTGTAATAAAGTAATAAAGTGGGCATGGCTCCCAAGTGGGTGGGCCTATGCCCTCCCATGGCAGTGTCCCTGCATCAGTGACATCGGCAGATGTAAAAAGGGCTTTAAAAGTACATTTGATTGATTGATTGATGTGAAATCCATAAATTAGAGCCTAATGAATTTATTTCAATTGATTGATTTCCTTCTACTAAATCTTTGAAAGTGTTGAATGCTGCACAGATTGTTGAATGTTGCACATATTACTCTGTGTTGTCTAAGGGTATATGAGATGAGGAGAGGAAGCCACATCTCAGATATACACCTCAAGTCTCCCCATTCATCCCTGTGAAAATGAGGATTGAGATACACCCCAAGTCTCCCCCTTCATCCCTGTGGAAAGAGGATTGAGACACCCCAAGTCTCCCCATTCATCCCTGTGGAAAGAGGAATGAGACACCCCAAATCTCCCCTTCATCCCTGTGGAAAGAGGATTGAGATACAGCCTAATAGGTTTCTCTGTGCTGTCTGAATACCAGAATCCTCTTGCCTGTCTTAGGCCCAGGAAGCCAGACTCTGGTAATGAGCAGAGATTAGCTTCTCTCGCTGAGCTGTTTCCCGAGACATACAACACACTGTTCCTGACAACTCTGATCCAGAGTCAGTTTTCCCCTCATTACATGTCACAGCATCTCTCTGACCACACTTATTTACTGATCTGAATCAGACAATATCACGTCACATCTAACAACTGGAGCTGTCCTCACATTTTGGAATAAGAATAATATAATAATTCTATCACTGTAGACACCTCATAGTAAATAGACCTAAAATATTTAGTACGTTACTCTGTTCTGTGTAGACAGCATTTCCAGCGTTACTACTGTTACTTTGGCAACAGCCTGATCACCAGAGAGGATAGATAGGTCTTTACGACCCCCTGAAAACACAGAACCTAATCATCTACAGTGTCAGTATGATGAATACCTGCGTCTCCTGCCGCCGCTGACGAGGACAGACGGAGAGGAGAATGGAATTACTTTCTCTTGTGTGCTGCAATAAAGAAACATGGGACGCATCTCAATTGGCACCTTCTGCCCTATTTGGTGCACTACTTTCGACCAGGGCCCATAGGGAATAGGGTGCTCTTTGGGACACAGTAATGCTCTCTCTTCCCTCCAGACTTCATTTTTTTGTGGGGGACTGAGTGTTTTGGAGCTCTTGGAATTATTCACTTTTTTGTACGAGGCCAGCTGTCCGCCATGGTTTGGTTTCACTCCATCTGAGACGGCCATCTTGACAGATTACATCCATCTCGTTACTAACGCCCACTCTACACCTGCTGCTCTCAATGTGTGTGTGTGTTTGTCTACACTCTTTGGCAGTGTGGGATTGAGTGAGTGTGAAGGTGCTGTGAATGTGCTTGTTGAGTCTTGATTAGAGTGGAAATGTGTGTCTTTAGTTGGAGGGTGTGCAACTTCATATGTGTGTGTGTGTTTGTGCTTGAGTCTGTACAGTGTGTTTATTAGGATCCTCATTATCTGTAGCAGAAGCAGCAGCTATTCTTCCTGGGGTCCACAAAATCACTAAACATTACAAAGTAACACAACTCTGTGTGTGTGTGTGTGTGTGTGTGTGTATGTGTGTATGTGTGTGTGTGTGTGTGTGTGTGTGTGTGTGTGTACGTATGTTTGTGTGTGTGTGTGTCCCCTCACAGTCCCCTCTGTTCCATGAGATGTTGTTTAATCCACGTTTAAAGGTTATTTTGCTGTTTGCTGAGTAAATGGAGATGGAAGATAGTTCTATGTGATCATGTCTCTATAATACTGTACGTAACCATCATGTCTCCATATAATACTGTACGTAACCATCATGTCTCTATATAATACTGTATGTAACCATCATGTCTCTATAATACTGTACGTAACCATCATGTCTCCATATAATACTGTACGTAACCATCATGTCTCTATATAATACTGTATGTAGCCATCATGTCTCTATAATACTGTATGTAACCATCATGTCTCATGTATAATACTGTACGTAACCATCATGTCTCCATATAATACTGTACGTAACCATCATGTCTCCATATAATACTGTACGTAACCATCATGTCTCATATAATACTGTATAATACTGTATGTAACCATCATGTCTCTGTATAATACTGTACGTAACCATCATGTCTCTGTATAATACTGTATGTAACCATCATGTCTCCATATAATACTGTACGTAACCATCATGTCTCTGTATAATACTGTATGTAACCATCATGTCTCTATATAATACTGTATGTAACCATCATGTCTCTGTATAATACTGTATGTAACCATCATGTCTCCATATAATACTGTATGTAACCATCATGTCTCTGTATAATACTGTATGTAACCATCATGTCTCCATATAATACTGTACGTAACCATCATGTCTCTGTATAATACTGTATGTAACCATCATGTCTCTGTATAATACTGTATGTAACCATCATGTCTCTGTATAATACTGTATGTAACCATCATGTCTCCATATAATACTGTACGTAACCATCATGTCTCTATAATACTGTACATAACCATCATGTCTCCATATAATACTGTACGTAACCATCATGTCTCTGTATAATACTGTATGTAACCATCATGTCTCTGTATAATACTGTACGTAACCATCATGTCTCCATATAATACTGTACGTAACCATCATGTCTCTGTATAATACTGTACGTAACCATCATGTCTCTGTATAATACTGTACGTAACCATCATGTCTCTATATAATACTGTACGTAACCATCATGTCTCTGTATAATACTGTACGTAACCATCATGTCTCTATATAATACTGTACGTAACCATCATGTCTCTATATAATACTGTACGTAACCATCATGTCTCCATATAATACTGTATGTGACCATCATGTCTCCATATAATACTGTATGTAACCATCATGTCTCCATATAATACTGTACGTAACCAATGTCTCTGTATAATACTCATGTAACCATCATGTCTCCATATAATACTGTATGTAACCATCATGTCTCCATATAATACTGTATGTAACCATCATGTCTCTGTATAATACTGTATGTAACCATCATGTCTCCATATAATACTGTATGTAACCATCATGTCTCTGTATAATACTGTATGTAACCATCATGTCTCCATATAATACTGTACGTAACCATCATGTCTCCATATAATACTGTATGTAACCATCATGTCTCCATATAATACTGTATGTAACCATCATGTCTCTGTATAATACTGTATGTAACCATCATGTATAATACTGTATGTAACCATCATGTCTCTGTATAATACTGTATGTAACCATCATGTATAATACTGTACGTAACCATCATGTCTCTGTATAATACTGTATGTAACCATCATGTCTCTGTATAATACTGTATGTAACCATCATGTCTCTGTATAATACTGTATGTAACCATCATGTCTCCATATAATACTGTATGTAACCATCATGTCTCCATATAATACTGTACGTAACCATCATGTCTCTATATAATACTGTATGTAACCATCATGTCTCTGTATAATACTGTATGTAACCATCATGTCCTATAATCATGTAACCATCATGTATAATACTGTATGTAACATCATCTATAATACTGTCTAACCATCATATAATACTGTATGTAACCATCATGTCTCTATAATACTGTACGTAACCATCATGTCTCTGTATAATACTGTATGTAACCATCATGTCTCTATAATACTGTATGTAACCATCATCTATAATACTGTGTAACCATCATGTCTCTGTATAATACTGTATGTAACCATCATGTCTCATCATGTCTCTATAATACTGTATGTAACCATCATGTCTCTCTATAATACTGTACGTAACCATCATGTCTCTATAATACTGTATGTAACCATCATGTCTATAATACTGTACGTAACCATCATGTCTCTATAATACTGTATGTAACCATCATGTACTGTATGTGACCATCATGTCTCTATAATACTGTATGTAACCATCATGTCTCTCTATAATACTGTATGTAACCATCATGTCTCTATAATACTGTATGTGACCATCATGTCTCTCTATAATACTGTATGTAACCATCATGTCTCTATAATACTGTACGTAACCATCATGTCTCCATATAATACTGTACGTAACCATCATGTCTCTATATAATACTGTATGTAACCATCATGTCTCTGTATAATACTGTATGTAACCATCATGTCTCTCTATAATACTGTATGTAACCATCATGTCTCTATAATACTGTATGTAACCATCATGTCTCTGTATAATACTGTATGTAACCATCAGGTATAATACTGTATGTAACCATCATGTCTCCATATAATACTGTACGTAACCATCATGTCTCTATAATACTGTATGTAACCATCCATCACTGTCTAACCATCATGTCTCTATATAATACTGTATGTAACCATCATGTCTCTGTATAATACTGTATGTAACCATCATGTCTCTATATAATACTGTACGTAACCATCATGTCTCTATATAATACTGTATGTAACCATCATGTCTCTGTATAATACTGTATGTAACCATCATGTCTCTCTATAATACTGTACATAACCATCATGTCTCTATAATACTGTACATAACCATCATGTCTCTATAATACTGTACGTAACCATCATGTCTCTATAATACTGTACGTAACCATCATGTCTCTATAATACTGTACGTAACCATCATGTCTCTGTATAATACTGTATGTAACCATCATGTCTCTATATAATACTGTATGTAACCATCATGTCTCTATATAATACTGTATGTAACCATCATGTCTCTGTATAATACTGTACGTAACCATCATGTCTCTGTATAATACTGTATGTAACCATCATGTCTCTATAATACTGTATGTAACCATCATGTCTCTGTATAATACTGTATGTAACCATCATGTCTCTCTATAATACTGTATGTAACCATCATGTCTCTCTATAATACTGTATGTAACCATCATGTCTCTGTATAATACTGTATGTAACCATCATGTCTCTCTATAATACTGTATGTAACCATCATGTCTCCATATAATACTGTATGTAATCATGTCATCATGTCATCATGTATAATACTGTACGTAACCATCATGTCTCTGTATAATACTGTACGTAACCATCATGTCTCTGTATAATACTGTATGTAACCATCATGTATAATACTGTACGTAACCATCATGTCTCCATCATGTATAATACTGTATGTAACCATCATGTATAATACTGTATGTAACCATCATGTATAATACTGTATCATCATGTATAATACTGTACGTAACCATCATGTAACCATCATGTATAATACTGTATGTAACCATCATCATGTATAATACTGTATAACCATCATGTCTCTGTATAATACTGTATGTAACCATCATGTCTCTGTATAATACTGTATGTAACCATCATGTCTCTCTATAATACTGTATGTAACCATCATGTCTCTCTATAATACTGTACGTAACCATCATGTCTCTGTATAATACTGTACATAACCATCATGTATAATACTGTATGTAACCATCATGTATAATACTGTACGTAACCATCATGTCTCTGTATAATACTGTACGTAACCATCATGTCTCTATATAATACTGTACGTAACCATCATGTCTCTGTATAATACTGTACGTAACCATCATGTCTCTATATAATACTGTACGTAACCATCATGTCTCTGTATAATACTGTATGTAACCATCATGTCTCTGTATAATACTGTATGTAACCATCATGTCTCTGTATAATACTGTACGTAACCATCATGTATAATACTGTATGTAACCATCATGTCTCTGTATAATACTGTACGTAACCATCATGTCTCTGTATAATACTGTATGTAACCATCATGTCTCCATCATGTATAATACTGTACGTAACCATCATGTCATCTGTATAATACTGTATGTAACCATCATGTCTCTGTATAATACTGTATGTAACCATCATGTCTCTGTATAATACTGTATGTAACCATCATGTCTCTGTATAATACTGTATGTAACCATCATGTCTCTGTATAATACTGTATGTAACCATCATGTCTCTGTATAATACTGTATGTAACCATCATGTATAATACTGTATGTAACCATCATGTCTCTGTATAATACTGTATGTAACCATCATGTATAATACTGTACGTAACCATCATGTCTCTGTATAATACTGTATGTAACCATCATGTCTCTGTATAATACTGTATGTAACCATCATGTCTCTGTATAATACTGTACGTAACCATCATGTCTCTGTATAATACTGTATGTAACCATCATGTATAATACTGTATGTAACCATCATGTATAATACTGTATGTAACCATCATGTCTCCATATAATACTGTACGTAACCATCATGTCTCTGTATAATACTGTACGTAACCATCATGTCTCTGTATAATACTGTATGTAACCATCATGTCTCTGTATAATACTGTATGTAACCATCATGTATAATACTGTATGTAACCATACTGTACGTAACCATCATGTATAATACTGTATGTAACCATCATGTCTCTGTATAATACTGTATGTAACCATCATGTCTCTGTATAATACTGTATGTAACCATCATGTCTCTGTATAATACTGTATGTAACCATCATGTCTCTGTATAATACTGTATGTAACCATCATGTCTCTGTATAATACTGTATGTAACCATCATGTATAATACTGTATATAATACTGTATGTAACCATCATGTCTCTGTATAATACTGTATGTAACCATCATGTATAATACTGTATGTCATCATGTATAATACTGTATGTAACCATCATGTCTCTGTATAATACTGTATGTAACCATCATGTCTCATATAATACTGTATGTAACCATCATGTCTCTGTATAATACTGTATGTAACCATCATGTCTCTGTATAATACTGTACGTAACATCATGTCTCTGTATAATACTGTATGTAACCATCATGTATAATACTGTATGTAACCATCATGTCTCTGTATAATACTGTATGTAACCATCATGTATAATACTGTACGTAACCATCATGTATAAACTGTATGTAACCATCATGTATAATACTGTATGTAACCATCATGTCTCTGTATAATACTGTATGTAACCATCATGTCTCTGTATAATACTGTACGTAACCATCATGTCTCTGTATAATACTGTATGTAACCATCATGTCTCATGTATAATACTGTATGTAACCATCATGTCTCTCTATAATACCATATGTATAATATCATGTCATGTATAATACTGTATGTAACCATCATGTATAATACTGTATGTAACCATCATGTATAATACTGTATGTAACCATCATGTCTCTGTATAATACTGTATGTAACCATCATGTCTCTGTATAATACTGTATGTAACCATCATGTCTCTGTATAATACATGTATAATACTGTATGTAACCATCATGTCTCTGTATAATACTGTATGTAACCATCATGTCTCTGTATAATACTGTATGTAACCATCATGTCTAACCATCATGTATAATACTGTATGTAACCATCATGTCTCTGTATAATACTGTATGTAACCATCATGTATAATACTGTATGTAACCATCATGTCTGTATAATACTGTATGTAACCATCATGTCTCTGTATAATACTGTATGTAACCATCATGTCTCTCTGTATAATACTGTATGTAACCATCATGTCTCTGTATAATACTGTATGTAACCATCATGTCTCTGTATAATACTGTATGTAACCATCATGTCTCTATATAATACTGTATGTAACCATCATGTCTATATAATACTGTACGTAACCATCATGTCTCATCATGTATAATACTGTACGTAACCATCATGTATAATACTGTATGTAACTGTCATGTATAATACTGTATGTAACATCATCATGTAACCATCATGTATAATACTGTACGTAACCATCATGTATAATACTAACCATCATGTATAATACTGTATGTAACCATCATGTCTCATGTATAATACTGTATGTAAATCATGTATAATACTGTATGTAACCATCATGTATAATACTGTATGTAACCATCATGTCTCTGTATAATACTGTATGTAACCATCATGTATAATACTGTATGTAACCATCATGTCTCTGTATAATACTGTATGTAACCATCATGTCTCATGTATAATACTGTACGTAACCATCATGTCTCTGTATAATACTGTATGTAACCATCATGTCTCCATATAATACTGTACGTAACCATCATGTCTCTGTATAATACTGTACGTAACCATCATGTCTCTGTATAATACTGTACGTAACCATCATGTCTCTGTATAATACTGTACGTAACCATCATGTCTCTGTATAATACTGTATGTAACCATCATGTCTCTGTATAATACTGTATGTAACCATCATGTCTCTGTATAATACTGTATGTAACCATCATGTCTCTATATAATACTGTATGTAACCATCATGTATAATACTGTATGTAACCATCATGTCTGTATAATACTGTATAATACTGTACGTAACCATCATGTCTCTGTATAATACTGTATGTAACCATCATGTCTCTGTATAATACTGTACGTAACCATCCATCATGTAACCATCATGTCTCTGTATAATACTGTATGTAACCATCATGTCTCTGTATAATACTGTACGTAACCATCATGTCTCTATATAATACTGTATGTAACCATCATGTCTCTATATAATACTGTATGTAACCATCATGTCTCTATATAATACTGTATGTAACCATCATGTCTCCATATAATACTGTACGTAACCATCATGTCTCTATATAATACTGTATGTAACCATCATGTCTCTGTATAATACTGTATGTAACCATCATGTCTCTATATAATACTGTATGTAACCATCATGTCTCCATATAATACTGTACGTAACCATCATGTCTCCATATAATACTGTACGTAACCATCATGTCTCTATAATACTGTATGTAACCATCATGTCTCTATAATACTGTACGTAACCATCATGTCTCTCTATAATACTGTATGTAACCATCATGTCTCTATAATACTGTACGTAACCATCATGTCTCTATAATACTGTATGTAACCATCATGTCTCTATAATACTGTATGTGACCATCATGTCTCTATAATACTGTACGTAACCATCATGTCTCTGTATAATACTGTACGTAACCATCATGTCTCCATAAAATACTGTACGTAACCATCATGTCTCCATATAATACTGTACGTAACCATCATGTCTCTGTATAATACTGTATGTAACCATCATGTCTCTATATAATACTGTATGTAACCATCATGTCTCCATATAATACTGTACGTAACCATCATGTCTCATATAATACTGTATGTAACCATCATGTCTCTGTATAATACTGTATGTAACCATCATGTCTCTGTATAATACTGTATGTAACCATCATGTCTCTATATAATACTGTATGTAACCATCATGTCTCCATATAATACTGTATGTAACCATCATGTCTCTGTATAATACTGTATGTAACCATCATGTCTCATATAATACTGTATGTAACCATCATGTCTCTGTATAATACTGTACGTAACCATCATGTCTCTGTATAATACTGTATGTAACCATCATGTCTCCATATAATACTGTATGTAACCATCATGTCTCTGTATAATACTGTATGTAACCATCATGTCTGTACGTAACCATCATGTATAATACTGTATGTAACCATCATGTCTCTATATAATACTGTACGTAACCATCATGTCTCTGTATAATACTGTACGTAACCATCATGTCTCATCTGTATAATACTGTATGTAACCATCATGTCTCATGTATAATACTGTATGTAACCATCATGTCTCATCATGTATAATACTGTACGTAACCATCATGTCTCTGTATAATACTGTATGTAACCATCATGTCTCTGTATAATACTGTACGTAACCATCATGTCTCTGTATAATACTGTACGTAACCATCATGTATAATACTGTATGTAACCATCATGTAACCTCATGTATAATACTGTATGTAACCATCATGTATAATACTGTATGTAACCATCATGTCTCATCATATAATACTGTACGTAACCATCATGTATAATACTGTATGTAACCATCATGTATAATACTGTACGTAACCATCATGTCTCTGTATAATACTGTACGTAACCATCATGTCTCTATATAATACTGTACGTAACCATCATGTCTCTGTATAATACTGTACGTAACCATCATGTCTCTATATAATACTGTATGTAACCTTCATGTCTCTGTATAATACTGTATGTAACATCATCATGTAACCATCATGTATAATACTGTACGTAACCATCATGTCTCTGTATAATACTGTATGTAACCATCATGTCTCATATAATACTGTACGTAACCATCATGTCTCTATAATACTGTACGTAACCATCATGTCTCTGTATAATACTGTATGTAACCATCATGTCTCTATATAATACTGTATGTAACCATCATGTCTCTATATAATACTGTATGTAACCATCATGTCTCTGTATAATACTGTATGTAACCATCATGTCTCTGTATAATACTGTATGTAACCATCATGTCTCTGTATAATACTGTACGTAACCATCATGTATAATACTGTATGTAGCCATCATGTATAATACTGTACGTAACCATCATGTATAATACTGTATGTAACCATCATGTCTCTGTATAATACTGTATGTAACCATCATGTCTCTGTATAATACTGTACGTAACCATCATGTCTCTATATAATACTGTACGTAACCATCATGTCTAACCATCATGTATAATACTGTATGTAACCATCATGTCTCTATAATACTGTATGTAACCATCATGTAACCATCATGTATAATACTGTATGTAACCATCATGTCTCTATATAATACTGTATGTAACCATCATGTCTCTGTATAATACTGTATGTAACCATCATGTCTCTGTATAATACTGTATGTAACCATCATGTCTCTGTATAATACTGTACGTAACCATCATGTCTCTGTATAATACTGTATGTAACCATCATGTATAATACTGTACGTAACCATCATGTATAATACTGTATGTAGCCATTATGTCTCTGTATAATACTGTATGTAACCATCATGTATAATACTGTATGTAACCATTATGTCTCTGTATAATACTGTATGTAACCATCATGTCTCTGTATAATACTGTATGTAACCATCATGTCTCTGTATAATACTGTACGTAACCATCATGTCTCTGTATAATACTGTATGTAACCATCATGTCTCATCATGTATAATACTGTATGTAACCATCATGTACTCTGTATAATACTGTATGTAACCATGTATAATACTGTATGTAACCATCATGTCTCATTATGTATAATACTGTATGTAACCATCATGTATAATACTGTATGTAACCATCATGTCTCTGTATAATACTGTACGTAACCATCATGTCTCTGTATAATACTGTACGTAACATCATCATGTAACCATCATGTATAATACTGTATGTAACCATCATGTATAATACTGTATGTAACCATCATGTATAATACTGTATGTAACCATCATGTCTCTGTATAATACTGTATGTAACCATCATGTATAATACTGTACGTAACCATCATGTCTCTGTATAATACTGTATGTAACCATCATGTCTCTGTATAATACTGTATGTAACCATCATGTCTAACCATCTGTATAATACTGTATGTAACCATCATGTATAATACTGTATGTAACCATTATGTATAATACTGTATGTAACCATCATGTATAATACTGTATGTAACCATCATGTATAATACTGTACGTAACCATCATGTATAATACTGTATGTAACCATCATGTCTCATGTATAATACTGTATGTAACATCATCATGTAACCATCATGTATAATACTGTATGTAACCATCATGTATAATACTGTATGTAACCATCATGTCTCTGTATAATACTGTATGTAACCATCATGTCTCATGTATAATACTGTATGTAACCATCATGTATAATCTGTATAATACTGTATGTAACCATCATGTCTAACCATCATGTATAATACTGTATGTAACCATCATGTCTAACCATCATGTATAATACTGTATGTAACCATCATGTGTAACCATCATGTATAATACTGTATGTAACCATCATGTATAATAATACTGTATGTAACCATCATGTCTCTGTATAATACTGTACGTAACCATCATGTCTCTGTATAATAATACGTAACCATCATGTATAATACTGTATGTAACCATCATGTCTCTGTATAATACTGTACGTAACCATCATGTCTCTGTATAATAACGTAACCATCATGTACTGTATGTAACCATCATCATGTCATCATGTATAATACTGTATGTAACCATCATGTAACCATTATGTATAATACTGTATGTAACCATCATGTCTCTATATAATACTGTATGTAACCATCATGTCTCTGTATAATACTGTACGTAACCATCATGTACGTAACCATCATGTATAATACTGTATGTAACCATCATGTATAATACTGTATGTAACCATCATGTCTCTGTATAATACTGTATGTAACCATCATGTCTAACCATCTGTATAATACTGTACGTAACCATCATGTATAATACTGTACGTAACCATCATGTCTATATAATACTGTATGTAACCATCATGTATAATACTGTACGTAACCATCATGTCTCTATAATACTGTACGTAACCATCATGTCTATATAATACTGTATGTAACCATTATGTATAATACTGTATGTAGCCATTATGTCTCTGTATAATACTGTATGTAACCATCATGTATAATACTGTATGTAACCATTATGTCTCTGTATAATACTGTATGTAACCATCATGTATAATACTGTACGTAACCATCATGTCTATATAATACTGTATGTAACCATCATGTAACCATCATGTATAATACTGTATGTAACCATCATGTCTCTGTATAATACTGTATGTAACCATGTATAATACTGTATGTATAATACTGTATGTAACCATCATGTATAATACTGTATGTAACCATCACTGTACGTAACCATCATGTCTAATATGTCGTAACCATATAATACTGTATGTAACCATCATGTATAATACTGTATGTAACATCATCATGTAACCATCATGTATAATACTGTATGTAACCATCATGTATAATACTGTATGTAACCATCATGTATAATCTGTATAATACTGTACTGTATGTAACCATCATGTCTCTAACCATATAATACTGTATGTAACCATCATGTCTCTGTATAATACTGTATGTAACCATCATGTATAATACTGTATGTAACCATCATGTCTCTGTATAATACTGTATGTAACCATCATGTCTCTGTATAATACTGTATGTAACCATCATGTCTCTATATAATACTGTACGTAACCATCATGTCTCTGTATAATACTGTATGTAACCATCATGTCTCTGTATAATACTGTATGTAACCATCATGTCTCTGTATAATACTGTATGTAACCATCATGTCTCTGTATAATACTGTACGTAACCATCATGTCTCTGTATAATACTGTATGTAACCATCATGTCTCTGTATAATACTGTATGTAACCATCATGTCTCATGTATAATACTGTATGTAACCATCATGTATAATACTATACGTAACCATCATGTATAATACTGTATGTAACCATCATGTCTCTGTATAATACTGTATGTAACCATCATGTCTCTGTATAATACTGTATGTAACCATCATGTCTCTGTATAATACTGTATGTAACCATCATGTCTCTGTATAATACTGTATGTAACCATCTGTATAATACTGTATGTAACCATCATGTCTAATACTGTACGTAACCATATAATACTGTATGTAACCATCATGATAATACTGTATGTAACCATCATGTATAATACTGTATGTAACCATCATGTCTCTGTATAATACTGTATGTAACCATCATGTATGTAACCATCATGTCTCTGTATAATACTGTATGTAACCATCATGTCTCTATATAATACTGTATGTAACCATCATGTCTCTGTATAATACTGTATGTAACCATCATGTCTCTGTATAATACTGTATGTAACCATCATGTATAATACTGTATGTAACCATCATGTCTCTGTATAATACTGTATGTAACCATCATGTATAATACTGTATGTAACCATCATGTCTCTGTATAATACTGTATGTAACCATCATGTCTCTGTATAATACTGTATGTAACCATCATGTATAATACTGTATGTAACCATCATGTCTCTGTATAATACTGTATGTAACCATCATGTCTCTATATAATACTGTATGTAACCATCATGTCTCTATATAATACTGTATGTAACCATCATGTCTCTGTATAATACTGTATGTAACCATCATGTCTCTGTATAATACTGTACGTAACCATCATGTCTCTCTATAATACTGTATGTAACCATCATGTCTCTGTATAATACTGTATGTAACCATCATGTCTCTATATAATACTGTATGTAACCATCATGTCTCTGTATAATACTGTATGTAACCATCATGTCTCTATATAATACTGTACGTAACCATCATGTCTCTATATAATACTGTATGTAACCATCATGTCTCTGTATAATACTGTATGTAACCATCATGTCTCTCTATAATACTGTATGTAACCATCATGTCTCTGTATAATACTGTATGTAACCATCATGTCTATAATACTGTATGTAACCATCATGTCTCTATAATACTGTATGTAACCATCATGTCTCTGTATAATACTGTATGTAACCATCATGTCTCTATATAATACTGTATGTAACCATCATGTCTCTGTATAATACTGTACGTAACCATCATGTCTCTGTATAATACTGTATGTAACCATCATGTCTCTATAATACTGTACGTAACCATCATGTATAATACTGTATGTAACCATCATGTCTCTGTATAATACTGTACGTAACCATCATGTCTCTATATAATACTGTATGTAACCATCATGTCTCTATATAATACTGTATGTAACCATCATGTCTCTGTATAATACTGTATGTAACCATCATGTATAATACTGTATGTAACCATCATGTCTCTATATAATACTGTATGTAACCATCATGTCTCCATATAATACTGTACGTAACCATCATGTCTCTGTATAATACTGTATGTAACCATCATGTCTCTGTATAATACTGTATGTAACCATCATGTCCATCATGTACGTAACCATCATATAATACTGTCATGTATAATACTGTATGTAACCATCATGTATAATACTGTATGTAACCATCATGTATAATACTGTATGTAACCATCATGTATAATCTGTCTAACCATCATGTATAATACTGTATGTAACCATCATGTCTCTGTATAATACTGTATGTAACCATCATGTCTCTGTATAATACTGTACGTAACCATCATAATATAATACTGTATGTAACCATCATGTCTCATGTATAATACTGTATGTAACCATCATGTCTCATGTATAATACTGTATGTAACCATCATGTCTCTGTATAATACTGTACGTAACCATCATGTCTCTGTATAATACTGTACGTAACCATCATGTCTCTGTATAATACTGTATGTAACCATCATGTCTCTGTATAATACTGTATGTAACCATCATGTCTCTATATAATACTGTATGTAACCATCATGTATAATACTGTATGTATCATGTATAATACTGTATGTAACCATCATAATACTGTATGTAACCATCATGTATAATACTGTACGTAACCATCATGTCTCTGTATAATACTGTATGTAACCATCATGTCTCTGTATAATACTGTATGTAACCATCATGTCTCTGTATAATACTGTATGTAACCATCATGTCTCTGTATAATACTGTACGTAACCATCATGTCTCTGTATAATACTGTACGTAACCATCATGTATAATATGTATGTAACCATCATGTATAATACTGTATGTAACCATCATGTCTCTGTATAATACTGTATGTAACCATCATGTCTCTGTATAATACTGTATGTAACCATCATGTCTCTGTATAATACTGTACGTAACCATCATGTATAATATAACCATCATGTATAATAATAACCATCATGTATAATACTGTATGTAACCATCATGTCTCTATAATACTGTATGTAACCATCATGTCTCTGTATAATACTGTATGTAACCATCATGTCTCTGTATAATACTGTACGTAACCATCATGTCTCTGTAACCATCATATACTGTATGTAACCATCATGTCTCTGTATAATACTGTATGTAACCATCATGTCTCTGTATAATACTGTATGTAACCATCATGTCTCTGTATAATACTGTATGTAACCATCATGTCTCTGTATAATACTGTATGTAACCATCATGTCTGTATGTAACCATCATGTATAATACTGTATGTAACCATCATGTATAATACTGTATGTAACCATCATGTGTAACCATCATGTATAATACTGTATGTAACCATCATGTCTCTGTATAATACTGTATGTAACCATCATGTCTCTGTATAATACTGTATGTAACCATCATGTCTCTGTATAATACTGTACGTAACCATCATGTATAATACTGTATGTAACCATCATGTCTCTGTATAATACTGTATGTAACCATCATGTCTCTGTATAATACTGTACGTAACCATCATGTATAATACTGTATGTAACCATCATGTCTCTATATAATACTGTATGTAACCATCATGTCTCTGTATAATACTGTATGTAACCATCATGTCTCTATATAATACTGTACGTAACCATCATGTATAATACTGTATGTAACCATCATGTAACCATCTGTATAATACTGTATGTAACCATCATGTCTCTGTATAATACTGTATGTAACCATCATGTCTCATCATATAATACTGTATGTAACCATCATATAATACTGTACGTCTATGTATAATACTGTATGTAACCATCATGTATAATACTGTATGTAACCATCATGTCTCTGTATAATACTGTATGTAACCATCATGTCTCTGTATAATACTGTATGTAACCATCATGTATAATACTGTATGTAACCATCATGTATAATACTGTATGTAACCATCATGTCATCTGTATAATACTGTATGTAACCATCATGTATAATACTGTATGTAACCATCATGTCTCTGTATAATACTGTATGTAACCATCATGTCTCTGTATAATACTGTATGTAACCATCATGTCTCTGTATAATACTGTATGTAACCATCATGTCTCTGTATAATACTGTATGTAACCATCATGTATGTCATCATGTATAATACTGTATGTAACCATCATGTATGTCATCATGTATAATACTGTATGTAACCATCATGTATAATACTGTATGTAATCATGTATAATACTGTATGTAACCATCATGTCTAACCATCATGTATAATACTGTATGTAACCATCATGTCTCTGTATAATACTGTATGTAACATCATCATGTCTCTGTATAATACTGTATGTAACATCATGTATAATCATGTCATCTGTATAATACTGTATGTAACCATCATGTCTCTGTATAATACTGTATGTAACCATCATGTATAATACTGTATGTAACCATCATGTCTCTGTATAATACTGTATGTAACCATCATGTCTCTGTATAATACTGTATGTAACCATCATGTCTCTATATAATACTGTATGTAACCATCATGTCTCTGTATAATACTGTATGTAACCATCATGTATAAATACTGTATGTAACCATCATGTCTCTGTATAATACTGTATGTAACCATCATGTCTCATGTATAATACTGTATGTAACCATCATGTCTCTGTATAATACTGTATGTAACCATCATGTCTGTATGTAACCATCATGTCTCTGTATAATACTGTATGTAACCATCATGTCTCTGTATAATACTGTATGTAACCATCATGTCTCTGTATAATACTGTATGTAACCATCATGTCTCTGTATAATACTGTATGTAACCATCATGTCTCTGTATAATACTGTATGTAACCATCATGTCTCTATATAATCTGTATGTAACCATCTGTATAATACTGTATGTAACCATCATGTCTCTGTATAATACTGTATGTAACCATCATGTCTCTATATAATACTGTATGTAACCATCATGTCTCTGTATAATACTGTATGTAACCATCATGTCTCTGTATAATACTGTATGTAACCATCATGTCTCTATATAATACTGTATGTAACCATCATGTCTCTGTATAATACTGTGTAACCATCATGTCTCTATATAATACTGTATGTAACCATCATGTCTCTATAATACTGTATGTAACCATCATGTCTCTATAATACTGTATGTAACCATCATGTCTCTGTATAACCATCATGTAACCATCATATAATACTGTATGTAACCATCATGTCTCTATATAATACTGTATGTAACCATCATGTCTCTGTATAATACTGTATGTAACCATCATGTCTCTGTATAATACTGTATGTAACCATCATGTCTCTGTATAATACTGTATGTAACCATCATGTCTCTGTATAATACTGTATGTAACCATCATGTCTCTGTATAATACTGTACGTAACCATCATGTCTCTGTATAATACTGTATGTAACCATCATGTCTCTATATAATACTGTATGTAACCATCATGTCTCTATATATAATACTGTACGTAACCATCATGTCTCTGTATAATACTGTATGTAACCATCATGTCTCTGTATAATACTGTATGTAACCATCATGTCTCTATAATACTGTATGTAACCATCATGTCTCCATATAATACTGTACGTAACCATCATGTCTCCATATAATACTGTACGTAACCATCATGTCTCCATATAATACTGTACGTAACCATCATGTCTCTGTATAATACTGTATGTAACCATCATGTATAATACTGTACGTAACCATCATGTATAATACTGTATGTAGCCATTATGTCTCTCTGTATAATACTGTATGTAACCATCATGTCTCATGTATAATACTGTATGTAACCATCATGTCTCTGTATAATACTGTATGTAACCATCATGTCTCTGTATAATACTGTATGTAACCATCATGTATAATCTGTAACCATCTGTATAATACTGTATGTAACCATCATGTATAATACTAACCATCATGTATAATACTGTATGTAACCATCATGTATAATACTCATGTCTCTGTATAATACTGTATGTAACCATCATGTCTCTGTATAATACTGTATGTAACCATCATGTCTCTGTATAATACTGTATGTAACCATCATGTCTCTATATAATACTGTATGTAACCATCATGTATAATCTGTAACCATATAATACTGTATGTAACCATCATGTAACCATCATGTATAATACTGTATGTAACCATCATGTCTCTGTATAATACTGTATGTAACCATCATGTAACCATCATGTATAATACTGTATGTAACCATCATGTCTCTGTATAATACTGTACGTAACCATCATGTATAATACTGTATGTAACCATCATGTCTCTGTATAATACTGTATGTAACCATCATGTCTCTGTATAATACTGTATGTAACCATCATGTCTCTGTATAATACTGTATGTAACCATCATGTCTCATGTATAATACTGTATGTAACCATCATGTCTCTATAATAATACTGTGTAACCATCATGTCTCTATATAATACTGTATGTAACCATCATGTCTCTGTATAATACTGTATGTAACCATCATGTCTCTGTATAATACTGTATGTAACCATCATGTCTCTGTATAATACTGTATGTAACCATCATGTCTCTGTATAATACTGTATGTAACCATCATGTCTCTGTATAATACTGTATGTAACCATCATGTCTCTGTATAATACTGTATGTAACCATCATGTCTCTGTATAATACTGTATGTAACCATCATGTCTCTGTATAATACTGTATGTAACCATCATGTCTATGTATAATACTGTATGTAACCATCTGTATGTAACCATCATGTATAATACTGTATGTAACCATCATGTCTCTGTATAATACTGTATGTAACCATCATGTCTCTATATAATACTGTATGTAACCATCATGTCTCTGTATAATACTGTATGTAACCATCATGTATAATACTGTATGTAACCATCATGTCTCTATATAATACTGTATGTAACCATCATGTCTCTGTATAATACTGTATGTAACCATCATGTATAAACCATCATGTCTCTGTATAATACTGTATGTAACCATCATGTCTCTGTATAATACTGTATGTAACCATCATGTCTCTGTATAACTGTATGTAACCATCATGTCTCTGTATAATACTGTATGTAACCATCATGTACGTAACCATCTGTATAATACTGTATGTAACCATCATGTCTCTGTATAATACTGTACGTAACCATCATGTCTCTGTATAATACTGTATGTAACCATCATGTAACCATCATGTATAATACTGTATGTAACCATCATGTCTCTGTATAATACTGTATGTAACCATCATGTCTCTGTATAATACTGTATGTAACCATCATGTCTCTGTATAATACTGTATGTAACCATCATGTCTAACCATCATATAATACTGTATGTAACCATCATGTCTCTGTATAATACTGTATGTAACCATCATGTATAATACTGTATGTAACCATCATGTATAATACTGTAACCATCATGTATAATACTGTATGTCATCATGTATAATACTGTATGTAACCATCATGTCTCTGTATAATACTGTATGTAACCATCATGTCTCTGTATAATACTGTACGTAACCATCATGTATAATACTGTATGTAACCATCATGTAACCATATGTATAATACTGTATGTAACCATCATGTATAATACTGTATGTAACCATCATGTCTCTGTATAATACTGTATGTAACCATCATGTATAATATCTGTATAAACCATATGTAACCATCATGTATAATACTGTATGTAACCATCATGTCTCTGTATAATACTGTATGTAACCATCATGTCTCTGTATAATACTGTATGTAACCATCATGTCTCTGTATAATACTGTATGTAACCATCATGTCTCTGTATAATACTGTATGTAACCATCATGTCTCATGTATAATACTGTATGTAACCATCATGTATAATACTGTATGTAACCATCATGTATAATACTGTATGTAACCATCATGTATAATACTGTATGTAACCATCATGTATAATACTGTACGTAACCATCATGTAACCATCATGTATAATACTGTATGTAACCATCATGTCATCATGTATAATACTGTATGTAACCATCATGTATAATACTGTATGTAACCATCATGTATAATACTGTATGTAACCATCATGTCTAACCATCATGTATAATACTGTATGTAACCATCATGTATAATACATGTCTGTATGTAACCATCATGTATATAATATCATGTATGTAACCATCATGTCTCTGTATAATACTGTATGTAACCATCATGTCTCCATATAATACTGTATGTAACCATCATGTCTCTGTATAATACTGTATGTAACCATCATGTCTCTGTATAATACTGTATGTAACCATCATGTCTCTATATAATACTGTATGTAACCATCATGTCTCTGTATAATACTGTATGTAACCATCATGTCTCTGTATAATACTGTATGTAACCATCATGTCTCTGTATAATACTGTATGTAACCATCATGTCTCTGTATAATACTGTATGTAACCATCATGTATAATACTGTATGTATAATACTGTATGTAACCATCATGTCTCTGTATAATACTGTATGTAACCATCATGTCTCTGTATAATACTGTATGTAACCATCATGTCTCTATATAATACTGTATGTAACCATCATGTATAATACTGTATGTAACCATCATGTCTCTGTATAATACTGTATGTAACCATCATGTCTCTGTATAATACTGTATGTAACCATCATGTCTCTATATAATACTGTATGTAACCATCATGTCTCATCATGTATAATACTGTATGTAACCATCATGTCTCTATAATACTGTACGTAACCATCATGTCTCTATATAATACTGTATGTAACCATCATGTCTCTATATAATACTGTATGTAACCATCATGTCTCTATATAATACTGTATGTAACCATCATGTCTCTATATAATACTGTATGTAACCATCATGTCTCTATATAATACTGTATGTAACCATCATGTCTCTATATAATACTGTATGTAACCATCATGTCTCTATATAATACTGTATGTAACCATCATGTCTCTATAATACTGTACGTAACCATCATGTCTCTCTATAATACTGTATGTAACCATCATGTCTCTCTATAATACTGTATGTAACCATCATGTCTCCGTATAATACTGTACGTAACCATCATGTCTCTATATAATACTGTATGTAACCATCATGTCTCTGTATAATACTGTACGTAACCATCATGTCTCCATATAATACTGTATGTAACCATCATGTCTCTGTATAATACTGTATGTAACCATCATGTCTCTGTATAATACTGTATGTAACCATCATGTCTCTGTATAATACTGTATGTAACCATCATGTCTCTGTATAATACTGTATGTAACCATCATGTCTCTATATAATACTGTATGTAACCATCATGTCTCTGTATAATACTGTATGTAACCATCATGTCTCTGTATAATACTGTATGTAACCATCATGTCTCTGTATAATACTGTATGTAACCATCATGTATAATACTGTATGTAACCATCATGTCTCTGTATAATACTGTATGTAACCATCATGTCTCTGTATAATACTGTATGTAACCATCATGTCTCTGTATAATACTGTATGTAACCATCATGTATAATACTGTACGTAACCATCATGTCTCTGTATAATACTGTATGTAACCATCATGTATAATACTGTATGTAACCATCATGTCTCTGTATAATACTGTATGTAACCATCATGTCTCCATATAATACTGTATGTAACCATCATGTCTCCATATAATACTGTATGTAACCATCATGTCTCTGTATAATACTGTATGTAACCATCATGTATAATACTGTACGTAACCATCATGTCTCTGTATAATACTGTATGTAACCATCATGTCTCTGTATATATCATACTGTATGTAACCATCATGTATAATATGTAACCATCATGTATAATACTGTATGTAACCATCATGTATCTCTGTATAATACTGTATGTAACCATCATGTAACCATCATGTATAATACTGTATGTAACCATCATGTATAATACTGTATAATACTGTATGTAACCATCATGTATAATACTGTATGTAATACTGTATGTAACCATCATGTATAATACTGTATATAACCATCATACTGTATGTAACCATCATGTATAATACTGTATGTAACCATCATGTATAATACTGTATGTAACCATCATGTATAATACTGTATGTAACCATCATGTATAATACTGTATGTAACCATCATGTATAATACTGTATGTAACCATCATGTATAATACTGTACGTAACCATCATGTCTCTGTATATACTGTATGTAACCATCATGTCTCTGTATAATACTGTACGTAACCATCATGTCTCTGTATAATACTGTATGTAACCATCATGTCTCTGTATAATACTGTATGTAACCATCATGTCTCTGTATAATACTGTATGTAACCATCATGTCTCTGTATAATACTGTATGTAACCATCATGTATAATACTGTATGTAACCATCATGTCTCTGTATAATACTGTATGTAACCATCATGTCTCTGTATAATACTGTATGTATAATACTGTACGTAACCATCATGTCTGTATAATACTGTATGTAACCATTATGTATAATACTGTACGTAACCATCATGTCTATATAATACTGTATGTAACCATCATGTATAATACTGTATGTAACCATTATGTCTCTGTATAATACTGTACGTAACCATCATGTCTCTATATAATACTGTATGTAACCATCATGTCTCTGTATAATACTGTATGTAACCATCATGTCTCTATAATACTGTATGTAACCATCATGTCTCTATATAATACTGTACGTAACCATCATGTCTCTCTATAATACTGTATGTAACCATCATGTCTCCATATAATACTGTACGTAACCATCATGTCTCTATATAATACTGTACGTAACCATCATGTCTCTGTATAATACTGTACGTAACCATCATGTCTCCATATAATACTGTACGTAACCATCATGTCTCTATATAATACTGTATGTAACCATCATGTCTCTATATAATACTGTATGTAACCATCATGTCTCTATATAATACTGTATGTAACCATCATGTCTCTATATAATACTGTATGTAACCATCATGTCTCTGTATAATACTGTACGTAACCATCATGTCTCTGTATAATACTGTATGTAACCATCATGTCTCCATAAAATACTGTACGTAACCATCATGTCTCTGTATAATACTGTACGTAACCATCATGTCTCTGTATAATACTGTATGTAACCATCATGTCTCTGTATAATACTGTACGTAACCATCATGTCTCCATATAATACTGTATGTAACCATCATGTCTCTCTATAATACTGTATGTAACCATCATGTCTCTGTATAATACTGTATGTAACCATCATGTCTCTGTATAATACTGTACGTAACCATCATGTCTCTATAATACTGTACGTAACCATCATGTCTCTGTATAATACTGTATGTAACCATCATGTCTCTATATAATACTGTATGTAACCATCATGTCTCTGTATAATACTGTATGTAACCATCATGTCTCTGTATAATACTGTATGTAACCATCATGTCTCTGTATAATACTGTACGTAACCATCATGTCTCTGTATTATACTGTACGTAACCATCATGTATAATACTGTATGTAACCATCATGTATAATACTGTATGTAACCATCATGTATAATACTGTATGTAACCATCATGTATAATACTGTAACCATCATGTATAATACTGTATGTAACCATCATGTCTCTGTATAATACTGTATGTAACCATCATGTCTCTGTATAATACTGTATGTAACCATCATGTATAATACTGTATGTAACCATCATGTCTCTGTATAATACTGTACGTAACCATCATGTCATCATGTATAATACTGTATGTAACCATCATGTCTCTGTATAATACTGTATGTAACCATCATGTCTCTGTATAATACTGTATGTAACCATCATGTATAATACTGTATGTAACCATCATGTAACCATCTGTATAATACTGTATGTAACCATCACCATCATGTATAATACTGTATGTAACCATCATGTATAATACTGTATGTAACCATCATGTATAATACTGTATGTAACCATCATGTATAATACTGTACGTAACCATCATGTATAATACTGTACGTAACCATCATGTATAATACTGTACGTAACCATCATGTATAATACTGTATGTAACCATCATGTATAATACTGTATGTAACCATCATGTATAATACTGTATGTAACCATCATGTATAATACTGTATGTAACCATCATGTATAATACTGTGTAACCATCATGTATAATACTGTATGTAACCATCATGTATAATACTGTATGTAACCATCATGTCTCTGTATAATACTGTACGTAACCATCATGTCTCTATAATACTGTACGTAACCATCATGTCTCTATAATACTGTACGTAACCATCATGTCTCTGTATAATACTGTATGTAACCATCATGTCTCTATATAATACTGTATGTAACCATCATGTCTCTGTATAATACTGTATGTAACCATCATGTCTCTGTATAATACTGTATGTAACCATCATGTCTCTGTATAATACTGTATAACCATCATGTATAATACTGTATGTAACCATCATGTCTCTGTATAATACTGTATGTAACCATCATGTCTCTGTATAAATACTGTATAATACTGTATGTAACCATCATGTCTCTATAAATACTGTATGTAACCATCATGTCTCTATATAATACTGTATGTAACCATCATGTATAATACTGTATGTAACCATCATGTCTCTGTATAATACTGTATGTAACCATCATGTCTCTGTATAATACTGTATGTAACCATCATGTCTCTATATAATACTGTATGTAACCATCATGTATCTCTGTATAATACTGTACTGTATAATACTGTACGTAACCATCATGTCTCTATATAATACTGTATGTAACCATCATGTCTCTCTATAATACTGTATGTAACCATCATGTCTCTATATAATACTGTATGTAACCATCATGTCTCTATATAATACTGTATGTAACCATCATGTCTCTATATAATACTGTATGTAACCATCATGTCTCTATATAATACTGTATGTAACCATCATGTCTCTATATAATACTGTATGTAACCATCATGTCTCTGTATAATACTGTACGTAACCATCATGTCTCTGTATAATACTGTATGTAACCATCATGTCTCTGTATAATACTGTATGTAACCATCATGTCTCTGTATAATACTGTATGTAACCATCATGTCTCTGTATAATACTGTATGTAACCATCATGTCTCTGTATAATACTGTATGTAACCATCATGTCTCCATATAATACTGTATGTAACCATCATGTCTCTGTATAATACTGTAGGTAACCATCATGTCTCTATAATACTGTATGTAACCATCATGTCTCTCTATAATACTGTATGTAACCATCATGTCTCTATATAATACTGTATGTAACCATCATGTCTCTGTATAATACTGTATGTAACCATCATGTCTCTGTATAATACTGTATGTAACCATCATGTCTCTGTATAATACTGTATGTAACCATCATGTCTCTGTATAATACTGTATGTAACCATCATCATGTATAATACTGTATGTAACCATCATGTCTCTGTATAATACTGTACGTAACCATCATGTCTCTGTATAATACTGTATGTAACCATCATGTCTATATAATACTGTATGTAACCATCATGTCTCTGTATAATACTGTATGTAACCATCATGTCTCTGTATAATACTGTATGTAACCATCATGTCTCTGTATAATACTGTATGTAACCATCATGTCTCTGTATAATACTGTATGTAACCATCATGTCTCTATATAATACTGTATGTAACCATCATGTCTCCATATAATACTGTATGTAACCATCATGTCTCTGTATAATACTGTATGTATAACTGTATGTAACCATCATGTCTCTGTATAATACTGTATGTAACCATCATGTCTCTGTATAATACTGTATGTAACCATCATGTCTCTGTATGTAACCATATATAATACTGTATGTAACCATCATGTCATCATGTATAATACTGTATGTAACCATCATGTCTCTGTATAATACTGTATGTAACCATCATGTCTCTGTATAATACTGTACGTAACCATCATGTAACCATCATGTATAATACTGTATCATAACCATCATGTCATCATGTATAATACTGTATGTAACCATCATGTATAATACTGTATAATATCATGTACTGTATAACCATCATACTGTATGTAACCATCATGTATAATACTGTATGTAACCATCATGTATAATACTGTATGTAACCATCATGTATAATACTGTATGTAACCATCATGTATAATACTGTATGTAACCATCATGTCTCTGTATAATACTGTATGTAACCATCATGTATAATACTGTATGTAACCATCATGTCTCTGTATAATACTGTATGTAACCATCATGTCTCTGTATAATACTGTATGTAACCATCATGTCTCTGTATAATACTGTATGTAACCATCATGTCTCTGTATAATACTGTATGTAACCATCATGTCTCATCATGTCTCTGTATAATACTGTATGTAACCATCATGTCTCTGTATAATACTGTATGTAACCATCATGTATAATACTGTATGTAACCATCATGTCTCTGTATAATACTGTATGTAACCATCATGTCTCTGTATAATACTGTATGTAACCATCATGTATAATACTGTATGTAACCATCATGTATAATACTGTATGTAGCCATTATGTCTCTGTATAATACTGTATGTAACCATCATGTATAATACTGTATGTAACCATCATGTCTCTGTATAATACTGTATGTAACCATCATGTCTATATAATACTGTATGTAACCATTATGTCTCTGTATAATACTGTACGTAACCATCATGTCTATATAATACTGTATGTAACCATCATGTATAATACTGTACGTAACCATCATGTCTCTGTATAATACTGTACGTAACCATCATGTCTATATAATACTGTATGTAACCATCATGTATAATACTGTATGTAACCATCATGTCTATATAATACTGTATGTAACCATCATGTATAATACTGTATGTAACCATCATGTATAATACTGTATGTAACCATCATGTCTATATAATACTGTATGTAACCATCATGTCTCTGTATAATACTGTATGTAACCATCATGTCTCTATATAATACTGTATGTAACCATCATGTCTCTCTATAATACTGTATGTAACCATCATGTCTCTGTATAATACTGTATGTAACCATCATGTCTCTATATAATACTGTATGTGACCATCATGTCTCTCTATAATACTGTATGTAACCATCATGTCTCTATAATACTGTATGTGACCATCATGTCTCTCTATAATACTGTATGTAACCATCATGTCTCTGTATAATACTGTATGTAACCATCATGTCTCTGTATAATACTGTATGTAACCATCATGTCTCTATAATACTGTATGTAACCATCATGTCTCTGTATAATACTGTATGTAACCATCATGTCTCTGTATAATACTGTATGTAACCATCATGTCTCTGTATAATACTGTATGTAACCATCATGTCTCTATATAATACTGTATGTAACCATCATGTCTCTATATAATACTGTATGTAACCATCATGTCTCTGTATAATACTGTACGTAACCATCATGTCTCTGTATAATACTGTATGTAACCATCATGTCTCTATATAATACTGTATGTAACCATCATGTCTCCATATAATACTGTATGTAACCATCATGTCTCTGTATAATACTGTACGTAACCATCATGTCTCTGTATAATACTGTATGTAACCATCAGGTATAATACTGTATGTAACCATCATGTCTCCATATAATACTGTATGTAACCATCATGTCTCCATATAATACTGTATGTAACCATCATGTCTCTGTATAATACTGTATGTAACCATCATGTCTCCATATAATACTGTATGTAACCATCATGTCTCTGTATAATACTGTATGTAACCATCATGTCTCTATAATACTGTACGTAACCATCATGTCTCTATAATACTGTATGTAACCATCATGTCTCTGTATAATACTGTATGTAACCATCATGTCTCTGTATAATACTGTATGTAACCATCATGTATAATACTGTATGTAACCATCATGTCTCTGTATAATACTGTATGTAACCATCATGTATAATACTGTATGTAACCATCATGTCTCTGTATAATACTGTATGTAACCATCATGTATAATACTGTATGTAACCATCATGTCTCTGTATAATACTGTATGTAACCATCATGTCTCTGTATAATACTGTACGTAACCATCATGTATAATACTGTATGTAACCATCATGTCTCTGTATAATACTGTATGTAACCATCATGTATAATACTGTATGTAACCATCATGTCTCTGTATAATACTGTATGTAACCATCATGTCTCTGTATAATACTGTATGTAACCATTATGTCTCTGTATAATACTGTATGTAACCATCATGTATAATACTGTACGTAACCATCATGTCTATATAATACTGTATGTAACCATTATGTATAATACTGTACGTAACCATCATGTCTATATAATACTGTATGTAACCATCATGTATAATACTGTATGTAACCATTATGTCTCTGTATAATACTGTACGTAACCATCATGTCTCTATATAATACTGTATGTAACCATCATGTCTCTGTATAATACTGTATGTAACCATCATGTCTCTGTATAATACTGTATGTAACCATCATGTCTCTGTATAATACTGTATGTAACCATCATGTCTCTGTATAATACTGTATGTAACCATCATGTCTCTGTATAATACTGTATGTAACCATCATGTCTCTGTATAATACTGTATGTAACCATCATGTCTCCATATAATACTGTATGTAACCATCATGTCTCTGTATAATACTGTATGTAACCATCATGTCTCTGTATAATACTGTATGTAACCATCATGTCTCTGTATAATACTGTACGTAACCATCATGTCTCTGTATAATACTGTATGTAACCATCATGTCTCTATATAATACTGTATGTAACCTGTATAATCATGTCTAACCATCATGTCTCTGTATAATACTGTATGTAACCATCATGTCTCTATATAATACTGTATGTAACCATCATGTATAATACTGTATGTAACCATCATGTCTCTGTATAATACTGTATGTAACCATCTGTATAATACTGTACGTAACCATCATGTCTCTGTATAATACTGTATGTAACCATCATGTCTCATATAATACTGTATGTAACCATCATGTCTCTGTATAATACTGTATGTAACCATCATGTCTCTGTATAATACTGTATGTAACCATCATGTCTCTGTATAATACTGTATGTAACCATCATGTCTCTGTATAATACTGTATGTAACCATCATGTCTCCATATAATACTGTATGTAACCATCATGTCTCTGTATAATACTGTATGTAACCATCATGTCTCTGTATAATACTGTATGTAACCATCATGTCTCTGTATAATACTGTATGTAACCATCATGTCTATGTATCATGTATAATACTGTATGTAACCATCATGTCTCTAACCATATAATACTGTATGTAACCATCATGTCTCTGTATAATACTGTATGTAACCATCATGTATAATACTGTATGTAACCATCATGTAACCATCATGTATAATACTGTATGTAACCATCATGTCTCATGTATAATACTGTATGTAACCATCATGTCTCTGTATAATACTGTATGTAACCATCATGTATAATACTGTATGTATCATGTATAATATGTAACCATCATGTATATACTGTATAACCATCATGTATAATACTGTATGTAACCATCATGTCTCTGTATAATACTGTATGTAACCATCATGTCTCTGTATAATACTGTATGTAACCATCATGTCTCTATATAATACTGTACGTAACCATCATGTCTCTGTATAATACTGTACATAACCATCATGTATAATACTGTATGTAACCATCATGTCTCTGTATAATACTGTACGTAACCATCATGTCTCTATATAATACTGTACATAACCATCATGTCTCTGTATAATACTGTATGTATCACCATCATGTAACCATCTGTATAATACTGTATGTAACCATCATGTCTCTGTATAATACTGTATGTAACCATCATGTCTCTGTATAATACTGTATGTAACCATCATGTCTCTGTATAATACTGTATGTAACCATCATGTCTCTGTATAATACTGTATGTAACCATCATGTCTCTGTATAATACTGTATGTAACCATCATGTATAATACTGTATGTAACCATCATGTCTCTGTATAATACTGTATGTAGCACCATCATGTCTCTGTATAATACTGTATGTAACCATCATGTCTCTGTATAATACTGTATGTAACCATCATGTCTCTGTATAATACTGTATGTAACCATCATGTCTCTGTATAATACTGTATGTAACCATCATGTCTCTGTATAATACTGTATGTAACCATCATGTCTCTATATAATACTGTACGTAACCATCATGTCTCTATATAATACTGTATGTAACCATCATGTCTCTGTATAATACTGTATAACCATCATGTCTCTATATAATACTGTATGTAACCATCATGTCTCTATATAATACTGTATGTAACCATCATGTCTCCATATAATACTGTATGTAACCATCATGTCTCTATATAATACTGTATGTAACCATCATGTCTCCATATAATACTGTATGTAACCATCATGTCTCTGTATAATACTGTACGTAACCATCATGTATAATACTGTATGTAACCATCATGTCTCTGTATAATACTGTATGTAACCATCATGTCTCTATAATACTGTACGTAACCATCATGTCTCTGTATAATACTGTATGTAACCATCATGTCTCTGTATAATACTGTACGTAACCATCATGTCTCCATATAATACTGTATGTAACCATCATGTCTCTGTATAATACTGTATGTAACCATCATGTCTCTGTATAATACTGTACGTAACCATCATGTCTCTGTATAATACTGTACGTAACCATCATGTCTCTGTATAATACTGTATGTAACCATCATGTCTCTGTATAATACTGTACGTAACCATCATGTCTCTGTATAATACTGTACGTAACCATCATGTCTCTGTATAATACTGTATGTAACCATCATGTCTCTGTATATACTGTATGTAACCATCATGTATAATACTGTATGTAACCATCATGTCTCTGTATAATACTGTACGTAACCATCATGTCTCCATATAATACTGTATGTAACCATCATGTCTCCATATAATACTGTACGTAACCATCATGTCTCCATATAATACTGTACGTAACCATCATGTCTCTGTATAATACTGTACGTAACCATCATGTCTCTATATAATACTGTATGTAACCTTCATGTCTCTGTATAATACTGTATGTAACCATCATGTCTCTATATAATACTGTACGTAACCATCATGTCTCTATATAATACTGTATGTAACCTTCATGTCTCTGTATAATACTGTATGTAACCATCATGTCTCTCTATAATACTGTATGTAACCATCATGTCTCTGTATAATACTGTATGTAACCATCATGTCTCTGTATAATACTGTATGTAACCATCATCTGTATGTAACCATCATGTATAATACTGTATGTAACCATCATGTCTGTATGTCTGTATAATACTGTATGTAACCATCATCATGTATAATACTGTACGTAACCATCATGTCTCTATAATACTGTATGTAACCATCATGTATAATACTGTACGTAACCATCATGTATAATACTGTATGTAACCATCATGTATAATACTGTATGTAACCATCATGTATAATACTGTATGTAACCATCATGTATAATACTGTATGTAACCATCATGTCTGTAACCATCATATAATACTGTATGTAACCATCATGTATAATACTGTATGTAACCATCATGTATAATACTGTATGTAACCATCATGTCATCTGTATAATACTGTATGTAACCATCATGTCTCTGTAATACTGTATGTAACCATCATGTCTCTGTATAATACTGTACGTAACCATCATGTCTCTGTATAATCTGTCTGTAACCATCATGTCTCTGTATAATACTGTATGTAACCATCATGTCTCTGTATAATACTGTACGTAACCATCATGTCTCTGTATAATACTGTATGTAACCATCATGTCTCTGTATAATACTGTATGTAACCATCATGTATAATACTGTATGTAACCATCATGTCTCTGTATAATACTGTATGTAACCATCATGTCTCTGTATAATACTGTACGTAACCATCATGTATAATACTGTATGTAGCCATCATGTATAATACTGTATGTAACCATCATGTCTCTGTATAATACTGTATGTAACCATCATGTCTCTATATAATACTGTATGTAACCATCATGTCTCTCTATAATACTGTATGTAACCATCATGTCTCTGTATAATACTGTATGTAACCATCATGTCTCTATATAATACTGTATGTAACCATCATGTCTCTGTATAATACTGTATGTAACCATCTGTATAATACTGTACGTAACCATCATGTCTCTATATAATACTGTATGTAACCATCATGTCTCCATATAATACTGTACGTAACCATCATGTCTCTATATAATACTGTATGTAACCATCATGTCTCTGTATAATACTGTATGTAACCATCATGTCTCTATATAATACTGTATGTAACCATCATGTCTCTATATAATACTGTATGTAACCATCATGTCTCTATATAATACTGTATGTAACCATCTGTATGTAACCATCATGTCTCTATATAATACTGTATGTAACCATCATGTCTCTGTATAATACTGTACGTAACCATCATGTCTCTGTATAATACTGTATGTAACCATCATGTCTCTCTATAATACTGTATGTAACCATCATGTCTCTGTATAATACTGTACGTAACCATCATGTCTCTGTATAATACTGTATGTAACCATCATGTCTCTG
This sequence comes from Oncorhynchus tshawytscha, assembly GCF_018296145.1. Taxonomy (NCBI): domain Eukaryota; kingdom Metazoa; phylum Chordata; class Actinopteri; order Salmoniformes; family Salmonidae; genus Oncorhynchus; species Oncorhynchus tshawytscha. The sequence continues at coordinate 704,856 of NW_024609812.1, forward strand.
TATAATACTGTACGTAACCATCATGTCTCCATATAATACTGTATGTAACCATCATGTCTCTATAATACTGTATGTAACCATCATGTCTCTGTATAATACTGTATGTAACCATCATGTCTCTGTATAATACTGTATGTAACCATCATGTCTCTGTATAATACTGTATGTAACCATCATGTATATAATACTGTATGTAACCATCATGTCTCTGTATAATACTGTACGTAACCATCATGTCTCTGTATAATACTGTATGTAACCATCATGTCTCTGTATAATACTGTATGTAACCATCATCATGTATATCTGTATAATACTGTATGTAACCATCATGTCTCTGTATAATACTGTATGTAACCATCATGTCTCTGTATAATACTGTATGTAACCATCATGTCTCCATATAATACTGTACGTAACCATCATGTCTCTGTATAATACTGTATGTAACCATCATGTCTCTGTATAATACTGTATGTAACCATCATGTCTCTGTATAATACTGTATGTAACCATCATGTCTCTATATAATACTGTATGTAACCATCATGTCTCATATAATACTGTATGTAACCATCATGTCTCTGTATAATACTGTACGTAACCATCATGTCTCTGTATAATACTGTACGTAACCATCATGTCTCTGTATAATACTGTACGTAACCATCATGTCTGTACGTAACCATCATGTATAATACTGTATGTAACCATGTATAATCATGTAACCATCATGTATAATACTGTATGTAACCATCATGTATAATACTGTATGTAACCATCATGTATAATACTGTACGTAACCATCATGTCTCTGTATAATACTGTACGTAACCATCATGTATAATACTGTATGTAACCATCATGTATAATACTGTATGTAACCATCATGTATAATACTGTATGTAACCATCATGTATAATACTGTATGTAACCATCACTGTGTAACCATATGTATAATACTGTATGTAACCATCATGTAACCATCATGTCTCATGTATAATACTGTATGTAACCATCATGTCTCTGTATAACCACATGTACTGTATGTAACCATCATGTATAATACTGTACGTAACCATCATGTCTCTGTATAATACTGTACGTAACCATCATGTCTCTGTATAATACTGTACGTAACCATCACTGTATGTAACCATCATGTATAATACTGTATGTAACCATCATGTATAATACTGTATGTAACCATCATGTATAATACTGTACGTAACCATCATGTATAATACTGTATGTAACCATCATGTATAATACTGTATGTAACCATCATGTCTCTGTATAATACTGTACGTAACCATCATCTGTATAATACTGTATGTAACCATCATGTATAATACTGTACGTAACTGTATGTAACCATCATGTACTGTATGTAACCATCATGTATAATACTGTATGTAACCATCATGTCTCTACTATATGTAACCATCATGTAACCATCATGTCATCATGTATAATACTGTATGTAACCATCATGTATAATCTGTATGTAATACTGTATGTAACCATCATGTATAATACTGTACGTAACCATCATGTCTCTGTATAATACTGTATGTAACCATCATGTCTCTGTATAATACTGTATGTAACCATCATCATGTAACCATCATGTCTCTGTATAATACTGTATGTAACCATCATGTCTCTGTATAATACTGTATCTAACCATCATGTCTCTGTATAATACTGTATGTAACCATCATGTCTCTGTATAATACTGTATGTAACCATCATGTCTCTCTATAATACTGTATGTAACCATCATGTCTCTCTATAATACTGTACGTAACCATCATGTCTCTGTATAATACTGTACATAACCATCATGTATAATACTGTATGTAACCATCATGTATAATACTGTACGTAACCATCATGTCTCTGTATAATACTGTACGTAACCATCATGTCTCTGTATAATACTGTACGTAACCATCATGTCTCTGTATAATACTGTATGTAACGATCATGTCTCTGTATAATACTGTACGTAACCATCATGTATAATACTGTATGTAGCCATCATGTATAATACTGTACGTAACCATCATGTATAATACTGTATGTAACCATCATGTCTCTGTATAATACTGTATGTAACCATCATGTCTCTATAACCTGTATAATACTGTATGTAACCATCATGTCTCTGTATAATACTGTATGTAACCATCATGTCTCTGTATAATACTGTAACCATCATGTATAATACTGTATGTAACCATCATGTATAATACTGTATGTAACCATCATGTAACCATCATGTATAATACTGTATGTAATACTGTATGTAACCATCATGTATAATACTGTATGTAACCATCATGTATAATACTGTATGTAACCATCATGTATAATACTGTATGTAACCATCATGTCTCTGTATAATACTGTATGTAACCATCATGTATAATCTGTCTGTAACCATCTGTATATACTGTATGTAACCATCATGTCTCTGTATAATACTGTATGTAACCATCATGTCTCTGTATAATACTGTATGTAACCATCATGTCTCTGTATAATACTGTACGTAACCATCATGTATAATACTGTATGTAACCATCATGTCTCTGTATAATACTGTATGTAACCATCATGTCTCTATAATACTGTACGTAACCATCATGTATCTCTGTATGTAACCATCATGTATAATACTGTATGTAACCATCATGTATATACTGTACGTAACCATCATGTATCTACTGTATGTAACCATCATGTATAATACTGTATGTAACCATCATGTCTCTGTATAATACTGTATGTAACCATCATGTCTCTGTATAATACTGTATGTAACCATCACTGTATGTAACCATCATGTATAATACTGTATGTAACCCATCATGTATAATACTGTATGTAACCCATACTGTACGTGTATAATACTGTATGTAACCATCATGTATAATACTGTATGTAACCATATGTCCCTGTATAATACTGTACGTAACCATCATGTCTCTGTATAATACTGTATGTAACCATCATGTATAATACTGTATGTAACCATCATGTATAATACTGTATGTAACCATCATGTCTCTATATATGTACTGTATGTAACCATCATGTCTCTGTATAATACTGTATGTAACCATCATGTATAATACTGTACGTAACCATCATGTATAATACTGTATGTAACCATCATGTATAATACTGTATGTAACCATCATGTATAATACTGTATGTAACCATCATGTATAATACTGTATGTAACCATCATGTATAATACTGTATGTAACCATCATGTCTCATGTATAATACTGTATGTAACCATCATGTCTCTGTACGTAACCATCATGTATAATACTGTATGTAACCATCATGTATAATATGTACGTAACCATCATGTATAATACTGTATGTAACCATCATGTATCTACTGTACTAACCATCATGTATAATACTGTATGTAACCATCATGTCTCTATATACCATCATGTATAATACTGTATGTAACCATCATGTATAATACTGTACGTAACCATCATGTATAATACTGTATGTAACCATCATGTAATACTGTAATACTGTATGTAACCATCATGTATAATACTGTACGTAACCATCATGTCTCTGTATAATATAATACTGTACGTAACCATCATGTCTCTGTATAATACTGTACGTAACCATCATGTCTCTGTATAATACTGTACGTAACCATCATGTCTCTGTATAATACTGTATGTAACCATCATGTCTCTATATAATACTGTATGTAACCATCATGTCTGTATAATACTGTACGTAACCATCATGTCTCTGTATAATACTGTACGTAACCATCATGTATAATACTGTACGCAACCATCATGTATAATACTGTATGTAACCATCATGTCTCCATATATGTAACCATCTATAGCCATATTACTGTATGTAACCATCATGTCTCTGTATAATACTGTATGTAACCATCATGTCTCTATATACTGTATGTAACCATCATGTCTCTATATAATACTGTATGTAACCATCATGTCTCTATATAATACTGTATGTAACCATCATGTCTCTATATAATACTGTATGTAACCATCATGTCTCTATAATATATGTAACCATATGTCTCTATATAATACTGTATGTAACCATCATGTCTCTATATAATACTGTATGTAACCATCATGTCTCTGTATAATACTGTATGTAACCATCATGTCTCTATATAATACTGTATGTAACCATCATGTCTCTGTATAATACTGTATGTAACCATCATGTCTCTCTATAATACTGTATGTAACCATCATGTCTCCATATAATACTGTACGTAACCATCATGTCTCTATATAATACTGTACGTAACCATCATGTCTCTGTATAATACTGTAGGTAACCATCATGTCTCTATAATACTGTATAACCATCATGTCTCTGTATAATACTGTATGTAACCATCATGTCTCTGTATATTACTGTACGTAACCATCATGTCTCTGTGTAATACTGTATGTAACCATCATGTCTCTGTATAATACT
>NW_024609813.1:0-60000 GCF_018296145.1 Oncorhynchus tshawytscha
ATGTATCTTATTGTGTGCCCTAATCATTATGACCCACTTTACTCTACTGCGGTTCAGTCCACTTTTTCTTTTTAATAGCCACATGCAGCCAAGATGAGAAGTTAAATGTTTCTACGTCTGTGTTGTTGTGAATGCCACTAGCTGATTCCTTTTTATCTAAGTATTTAGTTGGGTTCTTTACCCTTGTATAACTGAATGTTTGTACCTCAAGTCCCTTCTTCTTATTGGCAAAAACCTAACCTTGCATGCAAAACAGGAATCTACTGTATTTGCTTCACCTGGACTCAGTATGTGGCCTTCCATTTTCAAGCTAACCAGCAGGAGGTGTGGTGTATGGTTCCCATAGAGACAGGTGACCTTAAGGAGAACTTATTTCAGCTACCTGCCTCCCTCTAAAAAGGGAGCGTTGAGAATAAACTACCAAATGGACAACACCTACAGACCTCACTTCCCATAGTGCCTTGCTGCTGAGAGAACTGCATGTGACGTTCCTGATTTATTAGAAGTGTAGCTTGAACCCACTCAATTGTGTGAGAGCCAAAAGGAAACTCCTGTCCATACAGCCAAGATACAATTATAATCTCTAACTCTGCTTTGTAACTCTATTTGCTGGCTGATCAACAGCTTTTTGATTTCATGCAATAAAGTCTGAGTTAATTTTCATCCTTGTCTCTTTCAGTGTTCATTGTCCATGTTGCCCAAGCCGTTTTGTTAAACTGGTTGACCTTTACACACCGGTGCTTTATACTGTGTAGCACACAAGGATATAAAAGGTGAATATGGTGAAACGTGTACATCTCCACCAGACTTTCAGTAGTCAGTCATTATTCTTCATGTTAAACTATGATTCAGCTATTGAAATAACTTGTAATGTGATTGATTATCCTCCCATGAACAGGGTCATGGCTTTGGATATTGAATAGGGGACCATTTTTCAACAAGCCTTTACTAGGCGATACCTAATTCAACTTGGAAGGCACTAGTGTATTCTACACTTACATGGTTAAGACAGATGGGTGTCCACCCCACAGACGGTCCACCCTAAAGTGCTGCATGTCATGAGCCTGACTCAGAAATCAAGAGTCACTTTGAATGACACCCACCTGTCTCGATCAATGACAGGAGATCAGACCTCGAAAAGATGGCGGCAAATACACTGAACAAAAATGTTAATGCAACATGTAAAGTGATGATCCTATGTTTCATAAGACTAAATAAAAGATCCCAGAAATGTTCCATTTGAACTAAAAGCTTTCTCTCAAATTTCTTGCACAAATTAGTTTATATCCCTGTTAGTGATCATTTCTTCTTTACCAAGATAATCAATCCACCTGACAGGTTTGGTATATTAAGAAGCCATTTAAACTCCATGATTATTACACAGGTGCACCTTGTGCTGGGGACAATAAATGACCACTCTAAAATGTGCAATTTTGTCACACAACACAATGCCACAGATGTCTCAAGTTTTGAGGGAGCGTGCAAACTGACTGCAGGAATGACCACCAGAGCTGTTGCCAGAGAATCTAATGTTTTTTTTTTACCATAAGCTGCCTCTAATGTTGTTTTAGAGAATTTGGCAGTACGTCCATCTGGCCTCACAACCGCAGACCATGTATAACCCCACCAGCCAAGGACCTCCACATCTTGCTTCTACCAAACAGACACCTGAACAGCTGATGAAACTGAGGAGTATTTCTGTCTGTAATGAAGCCCTACACCTATTTGAACTCTGAGACTGTAGAGAACAGTGTAGCAATCTAAAACGACTCGGGAGATAAATATATTCAGTTTGACCTATTTTGATGCATTTTCTGGGTAACGCAAAGCCTTAAATTGAAAGCAATCTATAAAGGCATACACTATTAAACATGCCACACCTTCAACCTAGACAATGTTTTACAGCTTCGCTAAACTGTCCCAGTTCTATCAGATAAATGGAAATCTCACTATGGGTTCAGTCAGAATGTTATCGCTGTATCACGAGTGTTAACTGTGTTAAACCAACACACACCGCCACATGGTGTCCCCATCACAGGCAAAGAACTTGTTGATGTTATTATTACATTTCTATGTGTTAATATCTGTTAATAAATACAGTGTCTTTCTTACAGATTCATTTCTGGTGTCATATAACTATGGACTACAGGGACTCCTGGTGAAAATGATCTCTCCTACTAAATGACGTGACACTGAAATGTTGATGAACATTAAACAAGTGTCAGAATAATATGAGAGAACAATAGGTGTGACTCTTGTTTGCAATTTAAAGCGAATATTTTTTTTTTTTTATCTCTGTGTGATATTTGCCTGCACCTCATCTCATTTAGGTTGAAGCGCTGTCTACCTCCCTCATGTATGAAATAAAAAAATACATGCATAAAATGATTAGGAAATTATGAATTTATAGCACAGCTCTCATTTATGTTTTTTTATTTTTTTAAGTCACCTTAATCATACTGACCCAAACCAAACTGTTTCAGGAATGTAACCAGGCTATCTCAGTACAACCTGGCTTGGCCTGGCTCGGTTTGGCCCAGTACACAGCAAATGAGATTAGAATTTGAACACCCACAGTGTTAAAAATAATACTTTCTTAGAAATTCTATTTGACCCACCGAAATGGTGTTCAACTAACAGTTTTCAATATGTTGATGAACTAACACCCTCAGAGTATTGGGTCCCTTCAAATTCTGACTTAAATGAGCGCTTTATTAGAGCTGATGCTGCTACACTTACCCAGTGTTAGGGAATTACACATGTAGTGTTACAGTATTTTGGGGTGGTGTTGTTTTAACACCGTAGGGTGTATTTCCCAGGGTGCTTTTCGAGTGAATTGTTCATTTTAAAAGAATTACAATATTTACATATTTTTTATTTCTTTAGTGTTTTTTTTTTTGGGGGGGTGACCAGCTTTAATATTGCAGATAGATTGTTGCTTCCATCAATGTAATTGTCTGCATCATTTCCAACCCCCCAGGGTGAATATATACACATAGAAACTCAGCAACAAAATAAACGTGCTCTCACTGTCAACTGCAAACTTAACATGTATAAATATTTGTATGAACATAACAAGAACAGTCAGTATCTGGTGTGGACACCAGCTGCATTAAGTACTGCGGTGCATCTCCTCCTGGCAAATCTGGACTGCACCAAATTTGCCAGTTCTTGCTGTGAGATGTTTCCCCACTCTTCCACCAAGGCACCTGCAAATTCCCAGACATTTCTGGGGGGAAATGGCCCTAGCCCTCACCCTCCGATCCAAGAGGTTCCAGACGTGCTCAATGGGATTGAGATCCGGGCTCTTCGCTGGCCATGGCAGAACACAAACATTGCTGTCTTGCAGTTAATTACGCACAGAACGAGCAGTATGGCTGGTGGCATTGTAATGCTAGAGGGTCATGTCAGGATGAGCCTGCAGGAAAGGTACCACATGAAGGAGGATGATGTCTTCCCTGTAATGCACAGCGTTGAGATTGCCTGCAATGACAACAAGCTCAGTCCGATGATGCTGTGTCGCCCCAGACCATGACGGACCCTCCACCTCCAAATCGATCCCGCTCCAAAGTACAGGTCTCGATGTAACGCTCATTCCTTTGACGAATAACGCGAATCCGACCATCACCCCTGGTAAGACAAAACCGTGACTCGTCAGTGAAGAGCACTTTTTGCCAGTCCTGTCTGGTCCAGCGACGGTGGGTTTGTGACCGTAGGCAACGCTGTTGCTGGTGATGTCTGGTGAGGACCTGCCTTACAACAGGCCTACAAGCCCTCAGTCCAGCCTCTCTCAGCCTATTGCGGACAGTCTGAGCACTGATGGAGGGATTGTGTGTTCCTGATGTAACTCGGGCAGTTGTTGTTGTCATCCTGTACCTGAACCGCAGGTGTGATGTTCGGATGTATCGATCCTGTGCAGGTGTTGTTACGTGGTCTGCCACTGCGAGGACGATCAGCTGTCCTTCCTGTCTCCCTGTAGACTGTCTTAGGCGTCTCACAGTACGGACATTGCAAGTTATTGCCCTGGCCACATCTGCAGTCCTCATGCCTCCTTGCAGCATGCCTAAGGCACGTTCACGCAGATGAGCAGGGACCCAGGGCATCTTTCTTTTGGTGTTTTTCAGAGTCGGTAGAAAGGCCTCTTTAGTGTCCTAAGTTTTCCTAACTGTGACCTTAATTGCCTACGTGCCTCTGTAAGCTGTTAGTGTCTTAATGAACATGCACCTGTGGAACGATTGTTAATTGTTTATGGTTCATTGAACATGCACCTGTGGAACGATCGTTAATTGTTTATGGTTCATTGAACAAGTATGGGAAACAGTGTTTAAACCTTTACAATGAAGATCTGTTATTTTGATTTTTACTAATTATCTTTGGAAGACAGGGTCCTGAAAAAGGGACGTTTCTTTTTTTGAATCCAGCATTGTTTTGCGAGTCAATTCAAAGACCATTATATGGTACAGCTGTCAATTTGTTGGTCCTTAAATGAAACTGGTATATATTTATCACAATTTTCTTTAACCAATTGTAGTCTTTAATGCAGGGCCAATAGAAAAAAAAAGGTCCTAACTTTTTCCCACTTCAACTTGCCTTGTCCATTTTTGTGGTAATGATGCAATTAGTTGGTTGTAATTTTGGGTAGAGCAAACATTTCCACATGTTTGTGTTAGCTGCATGTGTAACATAACTCCAGTCTTATTTGTGATATAATTTACAAAAATTATTTTTTTAAATGTCATCGAAAAATAACGTTTTTTTTAATCAATTAGTATCTTTGAGCTTAACCACAATATTTGTTGTATTATTTGTTCTGTCTTTTCAGGTGGATTAAACTGAAATTGCAACCAACGTTCTATCAAGGCACAAGGCGAGACCCAAATGTAGACACAGGAGGCAGATGGTTGGAGTCTTAATGTTTATTAATCCAAAGCGGTAGGCAAGAGAATGGTCGTGCAAACATTTCAAAACCAGATCAGAGTCCAGGAGGTACAGAGTGGCAGACAGGCTTGTGGTCAAGGCAGGCAGAAATGGTCAGGCAGGCGGGTACAAAGTCCAGAAACAGGCAAGGGCAAAACCCGGAGGACTAGAAAAAGGAGAATAGCAAAAAGCAGGAGAATGGGAAAACCGCTGGTTGACTTGGAAACATACAAGACGAACTGGCACAGAGAGACAGGAAACACAGGGATAAATACACTGGGGAAAATAAGCAACACCTGGAGGGGTGGAGACAATCACAAGGACAGGAGAAACAGATGAAGGCGTGACAGTACCACACAGCATTGTACCAGATCTTCAGTTTCTTGACAATTTATCCCTTAGAATAGCCTTCATTTTTCAAAACAAGAATAGACTGACAAGCTTCAGACGAAAGTTGTTTGTTCCTGGCCATTTGGAGCCTGTAATCGAACCCACAAATGCTTATGCTCCAGATACTCAACTAGTCCAAAGAAGGCCAGTTTTATTGCCTCTTAATCAGAACAACAGTTTTCAGCTGTGCTAACATATTTGCAAAAGGGTTTTCTAATGATCAATTAGCCTTTTATAGTGATAAACTTGGATTAGCTAACACAACGTGCCATTGGAACACAGGAGCGAGGGATGCTGATAATGGGCCTCTGTATGCCTATATACTGTAGATATTCCATTACAAATCAGTAGTTTACAGCTACTATAGTCATGTACAACTTTGTCTACACTGTATTTCTGTTTAATATGATGTTATTTTATTGGACAAATGTGCTTTTCTTTCCAAAACAAGGACATTTCTAAGTGACCCAAAACTTTTGAATGGTAGTGTATATCACTCTAACATGAACTAAACTCTTGTTTTATTATGGGGAAACTGTTCCTTTAAAATATATATATTTACACTACCGGTCAAAAGTCTTAGAACACCTACTTATTAAGGGGTTTTCTTTATTTTTACTATATTCTACGTTGTAGAATAATAGTGACATGAAAACTATGAAATAACAAATAGCCACCCTTTGCCTTGATGACAGCTTTGCACACTCTTGGCATTCTCTCAACCAGCTTCATGAGATAGTCACCTGGAATGCATTTCAATTAACAGGTGTGCCTTGTTTAAAGTTAATTTGTGGAATTCCTTTCCTTCTTAATGAGTTTGAGCCTATCGGTTGTGTTGTGACAAGGCAGGGAGGGAATACAGAAGATAGCCCTGTTTTGGTAAAAGACCAAGTCCATATTGTGACAAGAACAGCTCAAATAAGCAAAGAGAAACATCAGTCCATTACTTTAAGACATAAAAGTCAGTCAATCCGGAACATTTCAAGAACTTGTAAATTTCTTCAAGTGCAGTCGCAAAAACCATCAAGCGCTATGATAAAACTGACTCTCATGAGGACCATCACAGGAAAGAAAGGCCCAGGGTTGCCTCTGCTGCAGAGGATAAGTTCATTAGAGTTAACTGCACCTCAGATTGCAGCCCAAATAAATGCTTCACAGAGTTCAAGTAACAGACACATCTCAACATCAACTGTTCAGAGGAGACTGCGTGAATCAGGCCTTCATGGTCAAATTGCTGCAAATAAACCCCTACTAAAGGACACCAATAAGGAGAAGAGACTTGATTGGGCCAAGAAAAACAAGCAATGGACATTAGCCCGGTGGAAGTCTGTTCTTTGGTCTGATGAGTCCAAATTTGAGATTTTTGGTTCCAACCTCTGTGTCTTTGTGAGAGGCAGAATAGGTAAAGGTAAATGATGGTAAATGATTTCCACATGTGTGGGACCCACCGTGAGGCATGGTGAAAGAGGTGTGTGGAGGTGCTTTGCTGGTAACACTGTCAGTGATTTATTTAGAATTTAATGAACACTTAACCAGCATAGCTACCACAGCATTCTGCAGTGATACGCCATCCAGTGTGGTTTGCCCTTAGTGGGAATATCATTTGTTTTTGAACAATACAATCACCCAACACACCTCCAAGCTGTGTAAGGGCTATTTTACCAAGAAGGGGGGTGATGGAGTGCTGCATCAGATGACCTGGCCTCCACAATCCCCCGACCTTAACCAAATTGAGATGGTTTGGGTTGAGTTGGGCCGCAGAGTGAAGGAAAAGCAGCCAACAAGGTCTCAGCATATGTGGGAACTCCTTCAAGACTGTTGGAAAAGCATTCCAGGTGAAGCTGGTTGAGAGAATTCCAAGAGTGTGCAAAGTTGTCATCAAGGCAAAGGGTGGCTATTTGAAGAATCTCAAATATAAAATAACACTTTTTTGGTTACTACATGATTCCATGGGTGTTATTGGTTACTGGGTGCAGAAAGAAATACTCCATTTCTAAAAAATAAAATAAAAAACAGCTCCAATTTACAGTTACTACTGGTCAGTGGCACTTATCAGTGTCATCAGTATCCTATTTGCAATCTCCTACTTTTTTGTTTTCTACATGATTCCATGTGTGTTTTTTCATAGTTTTTTCATAGTTTTGATGTATTCTACAATGTAGAAAATAGTAAAAATTAAGAAAACGGCAATGAGTGTGGGCACACACAAATCGGAGCTGTTTTTTTTTAGAAGTAGAGTATTTCTTTCTGCAACTTGATGATGATGATAATACACATTTGAACAAGAACTTGAAACGTATAAGATGCAATGAACGTGATGAATATGATGGCCACTCATTACAAATATACTGCTATGACTACCTGCTTTCTAGCAGTGCTGGGGAAGCTACTCTGAAATATAGTTAAACAAGCTACCGATTACTTGACACTTGAATAAATCCTATGACAGTGCCACATTGAAAGTCTCTGAGCTCTTCAGTAAGGTCATTCTACTGCCAATGTTTGTCTATGGAGATTGCATGGCTGTTTGCTCGATTTTATACACCTGTCAGCAAAGGGTGTGACTGAAATAGCCGAATCCACTAATTTGAAGGGGTTTAACTTGTAGTGAACTACATTTTCAGAGTAACATCAAAACTACCTGGTGATTAATAAGAGACCCTGTTATTTTTTGAACATTCAAAAGAGACGCAGAACTTGAGTCTTTAGAGCTAGACATTTTATCTTCCAGGCCAGGTGTATTCAACTATTTTCTGTTCTTCGTGATAATTAATAGCACCCACCTTGTGTCCCAGGTCTAAACCAGTAACCGATTTTAAAGGGGAACAATTAAAACATGCAGTGGAAGTGTGTATAACTGGCTTCGAGGTCCAGAATGGAGTTTGAGTGTACTAGACCAATAACTCCATGCTCTCATTTTCAAAGTGGTCCTGTCAACTTTGTTGTCGGAACAGAATATTTCATTCACATGACACATGAATTCCATTTATTTCCTTTGTTGAGAAAAATGTATTGAGTCGTTACAGTAGTTGGCTACACATCTACATTCCAAAAAACACTCCAAAACACTCCAAACACTCCAAAGATTTGAATTTAGTTAAACTAGGTATGTATGATGTAAACATACCTGTGTTCAGGGTTGGGTAGTAACAGATGACATGATGACAGGGATTATATAATTAGTTACTACATTTATGTAATTCAATCTGCCCGGATTATTAAAAAAATTTAACCCGGGATTAGTTACATTCTTAAAAACAGCTGATTACTTGATCTAATAGCATGTAGGATTACCTGGTCTAATAGGAACATTTGATAACACTTTCGCACACCCTTAAGACTTCTCACATGCTCTCAACTCGGCAAGATTCTATTGTCCTTTTGATCTCTCATCAAGGGTGGATTGCTTCTTTACTATTCCAATTGTTTGAATGAATAGATAAGGCTGCTAAACCATTTACACCGAGCCCGCTGGCCAATCAGACTGTCCTCTGGACTCCATAGAGTTTTTACTTGCTGCTTTGTTGCATATTTACAGTGCACTTTCACTCTCTCTAACAAGTGGGATAGAACAAGCTTAGTGATTGTTGAACATTTGAAACTGTGAATGCATGCAAAACACTGTTTTGAACACTGTTAACGTTGACAAAAAATAGGGTCCCAAGCTTTCTGTTTTATCTTATGTGATATTAGTGCCCAAAACAATGTGTACAAATGAATTACTATATGGAACAATTCTGAAACCCTATTTTGAATTGTAGTCCTATTGTCATGCATTTTGGGTGTGACAATCACTGGCTAAGGTTGCACATCAAAGTAACTTGCATCATGCATTCCTGCAAGGACATCCGATTTAGTTTATACAACTCATCTTTTCAATCATACATACCATTTTAGTAGTCAAGCAGCCTACACTTAGAATGGAGCACTTTGACTAGTTTAGATAGGATCATTAGATAGATTACACATTTTTTCTGTTGCCTGAACCTGCAACAATATTGCCGTGACCAAAGGCTTGTGCCACCAACTGAAAACGTTACAATGGAGCCCTGTGAGTGCTATCACAAAGAATATAAAAACACGTGGATTGTAGGATCTATATGTTTTCACACAAGTCCCCAAATTGGAAATAATCATGTTACTAAATTAAATAATTAGTCTTCCTTATTCCACTGAACCAGAGAGGTATGTCAAGGAAGTTGTTCACTTTTCATAGTAAAGGGAAACCCCTGAACTATTCAGACAAGACGTTAAATCATATGAGTCATAAAGGAAATAAGAAGTATGTCAAGGAAGTTGTTCACTTTCCATGGTAAGGGGAAACCCCTGAACTATCCAGACAAGAGTCATAAAGGAACTAAGACATTTCCTTAATCCCTAAACCCTGAACTATCCCAACAAAGTACATTTTACACTGAGTTTACAAAACATTAAGGACACCAGCTCGCTCCATGACAGACTGACCAGGTGAAAGCTGTGCACAGACCTTTGATGGGGCAGGTGCTCCAAATTAAGAAACACCAACAAAAACGTAATTCCATTCATATTGTTCTACTGCAGCCCCCCAATTTCAAAAATAATACAAATGTTTCTGCCAAAACTCACGCCATCACACATTGTAGGTTAAGCAAGCTTGAACCACACACACACCATGAGGGGTTGAAAGCCAGGGTCAGCTATGGCACAGCACAGGGCTTTGCTAAACGGCACAATAGCAGGAGATTGTATCCCGGTTTTGGGAAACCTGAATAAGATGCCTGGATACTGACAGGATGCTGTAGCATGTAAACATCTTATCCCGCTTACTGTGGTTTTTCGTGGTCTGCGCAGGCTGTTTCACATAGTATCACATTTGATGTTCAGATGGGAACAGTAAAAAAGTTGTAACTGAGGTCTGCACACTGACAGTAGCCTTTTGGAATATTAACTCCTGCAGAATGAACTGTTTCTCACAGCAAAATTATAGACCAAATGTTACATTTTGTCTCAGGAACAGGAGCGGAGAAATTATTATTTGATTAATATCGCTAGCTGCAACATAATGACATTTTACCTACCATTTTTATGTTTCTGCATCCAGTATGAAGGAAGTTAGAGGTAGTTTCACGAGTTAATGCTAACTAGCATTAGTGCAATGACTGTAAGTCTACAGAAACAGTTAGCATGCTAGCTGTTCCTGTTCATCCAACTCTGAGGAAGTAGATAAATGTTTTTTTTAAATTAATATAGAGGAAATTGCTGATTTTTTTTCTGTATAGAAGATTGTTTTGCGGGCCGTCTATGTGGTCATGTACGGGATCGAAATATGGCTTCAGTGTCAACTTAAACAACCAAAATATATTGAACTGTATACAGTGCATTCGGAAAGTATTCAGATCCCTTGACTTTTTCCACATTTTGTAACGTTAAAGCCTTATTCTAAAATGGATTTAGAAAAATTCTCCCCCTCATCAACCTGTACACAATACCCATAATGACAAAGCAAAAACAGTTTATTTGTATTTTTTGCAAATTTATTAAAAACAAAAATTATTACATTTACACAAGTATTCAGACCCTTTACTCAGTACTTTATTGAAGCACCTTTGGCAGTGATTACAGCCTCACATCTTCTTGGGTTTGACGCTGCAAGCTTGGCACACCTGTATTTGGGGAGTTTCTCCCATTCTTCTCTGCAGATCCTCTCAAGCTCTGTCAGGTTGAATGGGGAGCGTTGCTGCACAGCTATTTTCAGGTCACTCCAGAGATGTTCGATCGGGTTCAAGTCCGGACTCTGGCTGGGCCACTCAAGGACATTCAGAGACTTGTCCCGAAGCCACTCCTGTGTTGTCCTGTTGGAAGGTGAACCTTCGCCCCAGTCTGAGGTCCTGAGCACTCTGGAGCAGGTTTTCATCAAGGATCTCTCTGTACTTTGCTCCATTAATCTTTCCCTCGATCCTGACTAGTCTCCTTGTCCCTGCCGCTGAAAAATATCCCCACAGCATGATGCTGCCACCACCATGCTTCACCGTATGGATGATGCTAAGCTACCTCCAGAGGTGACGTTTGGCATTCAGGCCAAATTGTTCAATCTTGGTTTCATCCAAATCTATTCATTTAAAACAATTGATTACTTCTACTTGCCATTATCATTCACCTGATAAGACAAAATGCTACTTTTTTTGTTAATATAGGATGGGGGTCCCTGGGTTTCCGGTTTGCCTAGGTGGGGTCCCTGGGTAAATTTGTTTTGAACCACTGAACTAGATTGTTGATGATGCAAATATAATTCTATTGATTTATGACATTCTGGTGAGCAAGGCTTTATTTAGTGTTCTAGATGAGCATCAGGTAATGACAGAAGAGAAGCTGAGTGTATCTAATCATAGACAAGTTTACTAACAGCCTACCTAATGTCAGAAATTATAAGCAGAAAAAAATATTTCTGCAGTCTCTGGGCAATTTAGGAATATTCTGTTTATTCAGGGAAACTCGTGAGTATCCAGAACCTCTATACCAGGTGGTGTCAGAGGAAGGCCCAAACAATTATCAAAGACCCCAACCACCAAAGTCATAGTGTGCTCTCTGTAACTGTACGGCAAGTGGTACCGATGCACCAAGTCTGGAACCTACAGGACCCTGAACATCTTCTACCCCTAAGCCATAAGACTGCAAAATAGTTCATCCAGATAGTTAAATAGTGAACCAAATAGCTTTCTGCATTGGTCCTTTTTGCACTAACTCTTGACACGTCACATATGCTGCTGCTACTGTTTATTATCTATTCTTATTTATCCCCAGGTATATGTACTGTACATATCTACCTCGATTACCTTGTACCCCTGCACAGTGAGTCGGTACTGGGACCCCGTGTATATAGCCAAGTTATCACTACTCATTGTGTATTTATTCCTCATGTTATTATTTTTCTCTCTGCATTGTTGGGAAGGGCTGCAAGTAAGAATTTCACTGTTTGTCTACACCTGTTGTTTACAAAGCATGTGACAAATACATTTAGATTTGATTTTAAAGGCCTTAAACGTCTGACAAGACCTTAACCAGGATATGAGCTAACTTTGAATGTGTGTAAGCTGTAACGAACACAATGTCTGCTGAAAGACTAAACTATGACGAATCATACGTAAATTATTTTTTGTTTCCTCATTTCTTCTCTGTTAATGAATGATTGAACAAACAAGACGTCTATAAACCATATAAAAGAGCCGTGATGTCTGAGGTGCTGAGTACAGTGGAACTCTGATTTCTCACGGCTAATTCACTGCATCATATCGGGGTAAGAAAGCGGAAATCTTATATGAGCTAGATATATTTATAAAGTTCTTTATTTGTCAAGTACTAGATTGATCCCATGTTCCTTTTTCTTTGGACTTTTCTGTTGAATGTTGAATATAGCGTACAATAAGTGTTGACAAATTTTCATACTTGTAGTTACTATTTGTGGCTCTGAGTGTCATCCATGTAGCTTCAGAATGATTATTCTTCTACTCTATATTTTTATCACTAAATGGTCTTTTGACTAATCAGATCAGCCTTTTTTGCTAAAAATTGGTTGAACGATAAGAATTTGGCTGTCTGTGTAAATGCAGCCAACGGCCCTCAAATTCAAATCTGGACCTCGAAGCCAGTTCCACTGCTTTTTATTTTTCATTCTTCCCCTCTAATCAGGAACTGATTTAGAACTGTGACACCAGGTGGGTGCAATCCATCATCAGATATAACAGAAAACCAGTAGCAGTCTGGCCCTTGTAGTGTACGATTTGAATAACCCTGCTGTAATTGTCTCCCTAGGCAGACAGGTTGCCTTCCACATTAACAATGTTCCCGTGCTGTTGTTGTAGGTAAGGTAACATTCCCTTTGGATCATCCTGTGGCCTCATTCTGACACAATAGCTAAACAAAAGGGATTGGTCATCAGTATAAATGAAATACTTAATGTATCATATATTTATCATATTTCTGTCTTCTGAACTTGCTTTGTAGTAGAGACAAAAGTGTTATTTACAAAGCAGAGGTGTTCACTGGAGAAATGCTGCACGCCGGCACAACGAACAGTATCTATATACATCTCCGTGGCACAATGGATTCAAGCCATCGTATCTGCCTCCCCAAAAGTAGATTCATTGGGGGCCACCGCCGAGGGGCTGTGAGTAACCCATTGCCACAACTTTCCTTCCTTTGACCATCTGTCCATTTGGGTGACAAAATCTAAATCCATTCACATCATTTTCATTCTTATGACTAGCATATACTAAGCTAACATGTGGAATTGTTTAAGATGATCATACCCAGGATAATTTAGCTATTAGAATTGTAGGACCCCTTTTATACACCCAAAAATATTTCATGAAATGTTGAGTTTGGCCTTACTGCTCTTAGCCCATAGAAAACTTCATACATAGATGAACAGATTATCTAAAGGAAGTTTGTTCTGAAGTATCTGTCCTATATCTGAGAGATATAAGAAATATCAGGAAACTATTTATATATATGATTTTTACATGTATTTAACCCCTTATTTTAGGCACTAAACTATCTTCATCTATACTTCCATTCATTTTTTGTAACTGGTTCCCCGCTACCTTTAATCTAGTCTTGTGAAGCTTGCAGGCTTCCTAGAGCAAAACACATGTTTGTGATAGTCTCATCTTTCCATAGAGGGGTCAGCATAGTTTGCAGGCCGAACTGTTCGGAAGCTACAGACGTTTTTGTGAGAAGACAGATTTTTGGGGTGTCTCATGGTCTGACAAACACAGCTCTAGCTCTTTCACCTTTCACCCTAGATGCTGAACATCGGTGGATGCGATGGATTGAGACATTGAGACATGTGCTGACAACAAAATCCCACAAAAATTATCAATGGAAATCAAATTTATCAACCCATGGAGGTCTGGAATTGGAGTCACACTGAAAATTAAAGTGGAAAACGACACTACAGGCTGATCCAACTTTGATGTAATGTCCTTAAAACAAGTCAAAATGAGGCTCAGTAGGGTGTGTGGCCTCCACGTGCCTGTATGACCTCCCTACAATGCCTGGGCATGCTCCTGATGAGGTGGCGGATGGTCTCCTGAGGGATCTCCTCCCAGACCTGGACTAAAGCATCCGCCAACTCCTGGACAGTCTGTGGTGCAACGTGGCGTTAGTAGATGGAGCGAGACATGATGTCCCAGATGTGCTCAATTGGATTCAGGTCTGGGGAACGGGCGGGCCAGTCCATAGCATCAATGCCTTCCTTTGCAGGAACTGCTGACACACTCCAGCCACATGAGGTCTAGCATTGTCTTGCATTAGGAGGAACCCAGGGCCAACCGCACCAGCATGTGGTCTCACAAGATGTCTGAGGATCTCATCTCGGTACCTAATGGCAGTCAGGCTCCCTCTGGTGAGCACATGGAGGGCTGTGCGGCCCCCCAAAGAAATGCCACCCCACACCATGACTGACCCACCGCCAAACCGGTCATGCTGGAGGATGTTGCAGGCAGCAGAACGTTGTCCACGGCGTCTCCAGACTCTGTCACGTCTGTCACATGTGCTCAGTGTGAACCTGCTTTCATCTGTGAAGAGCACAGGGTGCCAGTGGCAAATTTGCCAATCTTGGTGTTCTCTGGCAAATGCCAAACGTCCTGCACGTCCCGTGGACGTCGGGCCCTCATACCACCCTCATAGAGTCTGTTTCTGACCGTTTGAGCAGACACATGCACATTTTTGGCCTGCTGGAGAAGGCTCTGGCAGTGCTCCTCCTGCTCCTCCTTGCACAAAGGCGGAGGTAGCGGTCCTGCTGCTGGGTTGTTGCCCTCATATGGCCTCCTCCACGTCTCCTGATGTACTGGCTTGTCTCCTGGTAGCGCCTCCATGCTAGGTTTGCTGGCAGACACAGCAAACCTTCTTGCCACAGCTCGCATTGATGTGCCATCCTGGATGAGCTGCACTACCTGAGACACTTGCGTGGGTTGTAGACTCTGTCTCATGCTACCACTAGAGTGAAAGCACCGCCAGCATTCAAAAGTGACCAAAACATCAGCCAGGAAGCATAGGAACTGAGAAGTGGTCCGTGGTCACCACCTGCAGAACCACTCCTTTATTGGGGGTGTCTTGCTAATTGCCTATAATTTCCACCTGTTGTCTATTCCATTTGCACAACAGCATGTGAAATTTATTGTCAATCAGTGTTGCTTCCTAAGTGGACAGTTTGATTTCACAGAAGTGTGATTGACTTGGAGTTACATTGTGTTGTTTAAGTGTTCCCTTTATTTTTTTGAGCAGTGTAGTTAGCAAAAACAATGCAAAATGAAATAAAAAATGATTGAGGTAATAAAGCCTCCATACTTAAATGTCCTATTTTTTGCTTTCTTGATTAAGGCAGCTCCAAAACGCAGGTGTTTCAGCCTAGCTCAGTGCTTTCTGTGGTGGTGGGACAAGATCTCCCCCTAGCCCCCTATACCCTCTGTTCCTGAACCACTATATGTGAGTCCTGACTTTTTGGGATGTGCACTGCACAAGCCAGATGCCCCGAACAGGACTCCTTTCCCAAACACAAAGTTCCGATCCCCACCATATCGCATCACTCCTCCACGATGGAATCACCATGCCTCCAACTTCAGGGGAAACCCGCTCCTCCAGCACCTGCAGTCAACCACGTACCTCCACTAAGAGCACCTGCTCTTCAGCGCCCTATGGACAACCTCGCCCCTACACCAAGAGCACTCGTTCTCCAGCTCGTTTACCCGACCATGGGACAGAAAATGTTTGTTCCAACACTCACAACTCTGGGCCTCCCATCCTATTCTAACCCTCTCTAGCTGGCTTTGTATTCATGTTAGCTGATAAAATTGCTGTACAATATGATCTTGTTGACATCTGATGCACATTCAAATGTCATAAAAAATCAACACTGCAAAGCTCTCCCTGTCCTCTGCCATGCCCTGATTTTATTACTGCGGATGATATCGGGAAATGTGCATTACTGAGACATGTTTAAGAAAGACTGTTCTGAACACTGATAACCTTTCTGGATATAACCTTTTTCTGCAAGACAGATCTTCCAGTGGTGGTGGAGTGGCAATATTTACCAAAGATCACCTTCAGTGCTCGGTTTTACAATTGTCTTAAAATTGGTTTTGCTGGTTTTCAGCATTAAGCTTTCAAATAGCTCTTTGTTGATTGTTGCTGGTTGTTATTGTCCACCATCAGCACCGGCCTGTAACCTACTTGCCCTAAGCTCTCTCCTGGGCCCTTACAGTAAGTATGAATTTGTCCTGATAGGTGACCTAAACTGGGACATGATTAAACCACCGGCCCAAGTCTTAAAACAATGGGACTCCTTAAATCTCTCTCAGATCATTACTAACCCCAAACACCCAGAAAAGGCTCCTCTCCTTGATGTTATCCTCACAAATAATCCTGATAGGCATTGTAGTGGAAATTCTACTCAGGGACACTCAAAGTCAATATTAAATGAATAATCCTTAATTACCAGCGCACTGGAGAGGTTCCAACCAACTCAATGCACCGATTAGGAGCTCTCTCTTCTGGGGCAGTCCCGTTATCCCTTATATTCTGGTTACAGACATGTTACATAGTTGATAGAGTTGGTTCTGGCATGTATCTGGCACAGTCTCCTATCTTAACTGAAAGAACATATTCTGGGCGTTCTGCCAGATGGTCCTAAGGAGGGGGTCAAGTCGCCCCACCTCATATCTTTACCAAGCACAGGCAGGAACCAAGGATTGTTTATGACACTAAGACGAGATGAACATTTTCAAGGCTGTCTCTTTACATTATAAAAATGTCCATCACAGTATCATACTGGTGTTTTCTGTAATAACCTTAGTGATCACTGTTTCACGGCTGCTCAGTTAAATGACTTGTCCGGATTTGTCATAGACGCTTGGAAGGCAGCCACAGTGCTTCCTTTATTTAAAGTGGGAGCTCATGCTGATCCTAACTGTTATAAAAAGTGTTGGAAACACTTGTAGTATTATCTCTGGTATGCAATCTGGTTTCCGCTCAGGTTATGGATGTGTCATTGATTACCAACTCTGAGGGTTTAGAGCTTGAGGTAGTCACCTCATACAAGTACTTGGGAGTATGGTTAGACAGTACACTGTCCTTCTCTCAGCACATATCCAAGATGCAGGCTAAGGTTAAATCTAGACTGGGTTTCCTCTATCGTAATCTCTTCTTTCACCCCAGCTGCCAAACTAACCCTGATTCCGATGACCATCCTACCCATGCTAGATTACGGAGACATCATTTATAGATTGTTAGGTAAGGGTGTTCTCAAGCCACTAGATATTCTTTACCATTCGGCCATCAGATTTCCACCAATGCTCCTTATAGGACAAGTCACTGCACTCTAAACTCCTCTGTAAACTGGAAATCTCTGTATACCCGGCGCAAGGCCCACTGGTTGATGGTTATTTATAAAAGCCTCTTAGGCCTCACTCCCCTCTGAGATACCTACTGCAACCCTCATCCTCCACATACTACCCATTCCCTTACAATAACATCTTGAAAACTATGTTGAAGGTGTGGTCTGTACCTAGTGAACAAAGTATTAAACCCTCTGTACTGTTCCAAATGCCAAATTAAAGCTACATTCTGGAATTTAACAAACCTCCAGACGAGCTTCAATGCCATTCAACACCCATTCTGTGGCCTCCAACTGCTCTTAAATACTAGTAAAACTAAATGCATGCTCTTCAACCGATCGCTAACCGCCTTCCCGACTAGCATCACTACTCTGGACGGTTCTGACTTAGAATATGTGGACTACTATAAATACTTAGGTGTCTGGCTAGACTGTAAACTCTCCTTCCAGACTCATATTAAGCATCTCCAATCCAAAATGAAATCTAGAACCGGCTTCCTATTTCGCAACAAAGCCTCCTTCACTCATGCTGCCAAACATACCCTTGTAAAACTGCCTATCCTACCGATCCTTGACTTCAGCAACATCATTTACAAAATAGCCTCCAACACTCTAGTCAGCAAACTGGGTGCAGTCTATCACAGTGCCACCCGTTTTCGTCACCAAAGCCCCATCTACTACCCACCACTGCAACCTGTATGCTCTCGTTGGCTGGTCCTCGCTGCATATTCTTTGCCAAACCCATTGGCTCCAGGTTATCTATAAGTCTTTGCTAGGTAAAGCTCCCCCTTATCTCAGCTCACTGGTCACCATAGCAACACCCACCTGTAGCACGCGCTCCAGCAGGAATATTTCACTAGTCCTCCCCAAAGCCAACACCTCCTTTGGCCACCTTTCCTTCCAGTTCTCTGCTGGAACGAATTGCAAAAAGCACGGAAGTTGGAGTCTTATATCTCCCTCACTAACTTTAAGCATCAGCTGTCAGAGCAGCTTACCGATCTCTGCAGCTGTACACAGCCTATTGGTAAATTGCCCATCCAGCCAACTACCTACCTCATCCCCATATTTGTTTTTGTTTTTCTGCTCTTTTGCACACCAGTATTTCTACTTGCACATCGTCAGATGCACATCTATCACTCCAGTGTCAATTGCTAAATTCTAATTACTTTGCCACTATGGCCTATTTATTGCCTTACCTCCTTACTTCATTTGCACACACTGTATACAGATTTTTCTATTGTGTTATTGAACGTTTGTTTATCCCATGTATAACTCTGTGTTTGTTTTGTCGCACTGCTTTGCTTTATCTTGGCCAGGTCGCAGTTGTAAATGAGAAATTGTTCTCAACTAACCTACCTAGTTAAATAAATGTGAAATAAAAAAATAAAAAATTGAAAAACAACACAACAAACAGGCTCAACTTAGTCAACGTTGAGAGAAAGTTGTTGGTTTGCTGGGATCAGTCTAACATGACATCTATCTCTCTGTAGGTGATTGAGCTTGATGTGTTCTGTCCTTCCTCCCTGGGCCATCTGGAGTTTGTGGTGCTGGAATCAGAGCCGTACCTCCCATTCTGCTTCCTCAACGATGACTGGTTCTGCTCTAAAGTAGTGGTGACCACACCAGAGGGAGACACAGTCAACTTCCCCTGTTACCACTGGATCTCAGGCAATGAGCGGCTGATGTTCAGAGAGGCCACTGGTCAGTATGTTGGTATATAGATCATTGTCTAGGTTAAGTTCTGAGTAGACCTGCTGTGCCTATTATACATCAGCTCGCTGAATGCCATTTGTAGTTTATTATGAAATGTGTCAAACGGGCCATTTTTATGGAATAATGGTGGATATACTTTAAATGGTTTAAGATGTTGATCAATCCCCCTAAAACATGAAAATAATCACACTTTATGGCATTTTGTTGATAAGGTAAACTGATATTCAATGAGACCTGGCCAGAGGCCATAGAAGAGAGAAAGAAGGAGCTGCAGAGTCGGCAAAAGGTGTACCGGTGAGAGGCTGGTTCTGAGATATTGAAACTCAACTCCTAAGATGCAGAAACAATTCAAAACAACATCCAAATGCTTTTGAATCAGCACTTTTAGAGAGCAATGAACTAAAGTGGTACAAACACGAAAGTAACAAAATGTGCACCTACTGTCTTTTTAAACACACTGTTGGGACCAAAGTTATTATCGTAAACTAAAACTGAAACAAAAATGAATCATGAAAAAACTATTTCCTAAACTGAAATAAAATGATTAAGAAATCAGTTTGAAAAACTATACTGAAACTATTATCTTTGCCTGTAAAACAAACTAAAACAAAAAACATCAAATTATGTTCAGTTGTAGTTTGTTTTTCTACTAAACTTTGGGCAAAAATCGAAATGGCTTTTAAAAGTTCTGAATCGGATGGGTAAATTCTGCCAGGAAAATGACGACGTTTCAAATAGGCAGCTAGTGCACCACTTTTACTAGCTATTAGTAGCTGACACATGTGCAATGACATAATTTGATGTTTTTTCCCCCTCTTTCTGTCAGGTAAAGGTACTTTATTCTTCTTACGGTAGTCAGTTTTATAATGTTGACATACTGCTTTACTCATCAACTCCGACATTGCTCGTCCTAATATTTATATATTTCTTAATTCCATTCTTTTACTTTTAGATGTGTGTATTGTTGTGAATTGTTAGATACTACTCTACTGTTGGAGCTAGGAACACAAGCATTTCGCTACACCCGCGATAACATCTGCTAAATATGTGTATGTGTCCAATAAAATGTGGGTTTGACTACTAAGGTTAAATAAAAGCATTGGATTGCTGTTAACATGGGCAAGTCACATTGAGATTGACTTCATAATTTAAATATAACCGAGACTATGACCTGACCAAGTGGCA
Source organism: Oncorhynchus tshawytscha (assembly GCF_018296145.1). NCBI lineage: Eukaryota > Metazoa > Chordata > Actinopteri > Salmoniformes > Salmonidae > Oncorhynchus > Oncorhynchus tshawytscha. Next base: position 20,576 of record NW_024609813.1, read on the forward strand.
AGAAGTGAAATCCCCCAAAAACACTCAAACTATAGTCCAACAACACATAAATGTCTTCTAGCCTCCCACGCCTAGGCTACTTTCTGTCCCTTACACAAAAACTAAAACCAAAATAATATAAAAATGAAATAGAAATGTGACATGAATGAAAACAGAATCTACACTAGAAAATCAAGCCTGAAAATGAATTGAAACTAAACAGGTTATTATTATTTCTTTGTTTAAATATAAAAAATAAAAACAAAAGAACTATAATAGCCTTGTTTGGGACTGAGCCCTATGTACGTACAGTTTAATCCCAGCAATATCGAAGCTCTCTTGCACATGTTTTATGTGGAGTGACCCCTCTCGCTGTTGAGACTGGTCGATACACAAACACTCCCTTAAACATCTATGTACTTGTTTTGTTTTTACAATGGTTCCATTGAAACAGATGCTCATGTCTTGCTTCACTGTGGGTTACACAACAACATTCGAGAGGATGTGTTTCCTCAGCTGTCCAGTCAAAAATATTATTTTAACAGTCTAGATGAAAATAATAACTTACACCTTCAAGTAACAATTATGTAAATTTAACTTATCCTCCAATGGAGACTTCTTTATAAGTGCCTAATTGTCCATTTATGTACAGATTTTTGTTTATGCGTACAGATGTAATGTATTATAGATCACACCTCTACTGTACCATGTTTGACTATGATTGTTTTTAGTGTCTCAACTCAATTTGAGTGGTCCACAATGAATTTTAAAAACGGTAGTGTATAGTTGTAGCATTTGTGGAATGACACATCATTTTTTCTAAACTATAAACTCTAAACTCCAAAGAAACAAATAACTCTTAAACACAGATACATTCATGTGAAGTCACCTAAGCTACCATTTTGTATGTAATGGTGAACGACAGGCTGTGTATCCCATCTTGATATACCATGTCTATTCCCTTCAGTTGGAGTATATATGCCGAGGGTCTACCCGAAATAATGAAAGTTGACAGCGCTTCTGATCTCCCTGCTGAGGTCCGCTTCTCTTTCACCAAGGACTTGGAGTTCAAGTTCACAGCAGTCGAAGCGTAAGTTGGAGCACTGGTTTTCAAAATGGTTTTGCTTACTGTAAAACAGTCACATTTTGCTCTTCCCAGTGCACCCCTGAAGTATCCCCCCTCGTGTGCATTTTACCTGTAGGCCTATGCTCTTGTGAGTCTTCGCAAGTACCACCTGAGTATAGGCCAAGTATCCCCAAGGGAACATGGAAACCAGGTTGAGAACCATAAGAGGCAGCACCAGGAAATGAATTAGATATTTATTCATCTCTATTGGCATATCCCCAACACACCTTTAAAAATACTTCCTTTACGGTGAGATGAGATGTGATTGTCCTACACCAGTTCAGGTAATTGTTATATTATGAGATGTTGGGAATGTGGCCATCAGGTTTGTGGTGGAACGTGGATTATAGGAATGATGCCAGTAATAACACCAAGGCAAGGTTTTCCTAAATTAATTTGTTTTTAGCCACTCAAATCATGCCTGAAATCGTATCAAATAACAAGCCCATTAACCATTTAGCAGACATTATAACCAAATAGCTGAACTTTTCACCAAATCAAATGCCGATTGACACATAATATTAAGGATATGTGGCCTGTGAATGAGTCGATCACCCTAGGGGGAGGATGTTGAAGAGTAGTGGACCTAGCACAGAGCCCTGGGGGACATCCTGGCATTGTTAGCACCATTCTCTAATCAACTGCACCATCTTTCTCATGTTGAAGTCAAGTTCCTCCTCTATCCTGGCAGATTGTTGTCACTCAAACTAGAAACCCATTCCACCAACAAGAAACAATGGAAGAGCCTAGATGAACTCAGTCACGTTTTCAATGGACACAAGACTGACGTCTATGGTAAGTTGGTCTCAGTCTTTAAAAAAGGCAGCATTCAAATAGCTCACTGGAATCATTAGCATCTCATTATTATTTTGCACAAAGTTTAATTTTACACATGATCATTTTGTTTTTTTCTAGAATATGTCGAAAAGAACTGGAAGGAGGACGAGTTTTTTGGTTACCAGCTTCTGAACGGCCTCAACCCCATGATGATCCATCGCTGCTCCAAGCTTCCAGAGAACTTCCCCGTCACAGAAGACATGGTGAAGGCTTCCCTTTTCGGAAAAAACCTTGAAGCAGAAATTCAGGTTTGTAAAAATGGAGTAATGTATGTCATTCATCGTTCTGTTATTGCTCTAGTGGTTTCTTCCTCGGGAAATTGTGTGTGGTACAGTACAATATGTTGTACATTGTGTCAATACACTTCCTTTGGCATGGTGGTGTTGTTGGAAACATCTGCCTCCCCAACTCATTCATGTCCTAACCTAAACAGAAAGGCAACATCTTCCTGGTTGACTACAAGCGTCTACATGGAGTGACTGCAAACGTGATCCACGGGAAACAGCACTTCTTGGCTGCTCCTCTCTGCTTGCTCTATGTGACCCCAGAAGATAAGCTCATTCCCATCGCAATCCAGGTACATCTCACATAAGAATGAGATCTTTACTTCCGAAACCCAAACTAAATCATCTTAACAGAATGTTTGCCACTGGGAGTTCTCTTGAACCAAAAGGGGTCCCATAAATGGACATAAATATTGCCCAGAAATGAACTAATAAACTAACCAGAAAGCAAAAAGCATGAGCAAAAGCATATACTGTTAGCCTAAAACTAAGGATTTGGGGGTTTCATGATTGATGTTATATCCTATGTCTGCATGAACCATACAGGCAACACTCGTTTTAAGAAAACAACTATTAAAACTTCTGTATGTCTTTAAATTGTAATGATATACACATTCTCAATTAATGAAGCAAACCATGATTGTTCTGCTTCCTTTCACAGCTGAAGCAGGAGCCTGGAGAAGACAACCCCATCTTCCTTACTACTGACTCTGAGTATGACTGGCTCCTGGCCAAGATCTTTGTGAGGAACGCTGACTTCGCGGAACATGAGCTGAACTTTCACTTGCTGAGGACTCACCTGCTGGCTGAGGTGTTCGCTGTGTCTACACTGCGTAACCTACCAATGGTGCATCCCATCTACAAGGTAAATACCTACTGCTGTGCACACAGAGACTGAGTATGTTTTCAACTGTTATAACACTACAGTTGTGTGAGTTTTCATTTTCCTATTAACTCAATACTTTTAACATGATTAAGAGAACCTGAAGTATTTGGAAATAAATGTATTCATTGTATGTATTTTTTGTAATTGAAAGAAGCAGTAGGTTGTTTGTAGTACAGTACAATACATAGCATTTTTAGGTGTGAATTTCATGTATGATCGTTCCATCTTTCTCCATAGCTCCTGATCTCTCACTTCCGCTACACTCTGCAGATCAACACTCTAGCTAGACAGGCCCTCATATCAGAGAATGGGCTGTTCACAGAGGTACTGCCTATTCCATTCTTACAATGTTCTATAATACGTGAATACATGTGGAATGTCACAATGCTAGTGGAAACTGATTCAAAAGCGTAAGAGAGCTCTGTGTTCAAAAATAAGCACCCTGCTTTCTGCATGCTTATAAATGCACCGCTGATACAATCCATTTCCACTAGCATTGTTACATTCTCCAAAAATTATTATTCTGGACGTTCCAAAATTACCAGCTAACTTATTTAAAAACTGTTCAGATTAAACAACGTGAAGTACATCTAAAATAAGGCCTTCGAAACACTATACGATTATACAATCGTAACTTTTGTTACGTTCCCCAGCAAAAATGTCGCTCAAACAGAAGGGGGAACTAACAGAGTCACTGACCAACGACCAAAACAAAACAGGTGGGGTTTTAGGAGGGCTTCTGAAAGACACTCATGGGGGTGTCCACTGAAAGTTGACTAGCAACAACAACTGGAACCTAAAAGACACCCACCATGAGCCCACCATGACAAAATTTGCCCAAGAAGAGGTAAACAAAAGAAAAACCCACATCAAACTTACAGACAGGAAGCAAACCAAAAAGGTGGAGAAAAACAAAAATCAGACAAAGGAATATTTTTCTAGAACTCATATAGGGAGCCCCACACCTAAAGGTGTTGACCCTCCACATATCTCAAGACATCTGGAGCACTGGGCCACCCATTCTTAAATAGCACCTGGGCCAGCACCGTGAAACACCTTCCCACTAACAAGATGGCAACCAGCACAGGTGTAACACATCATGTCTAATGAGGTGACACCAATCAGTGCATCCTACATGCTAATGAGCTATACTGTATGTGCTAAAGTCCTACCTCAAAACATAAATGGGAAAATCAAAGCCTGTAACACATTTGACACTGAGCTGGTTATCGTTTTGAGATGTACACCTAGCGACACATACCGCGGTAGAGTAAATTGATCATCAGGCTGAAGTGTCAGGCGTTGCCTAGCGACACATACCGCGGTAAAGTAAATTGATCATCAGGCGGAAGTGTCAGGCATTGTTGTGATACATCTCTGTGAACCTCTCAGCCCTAAACGGGAGGGTTGTTAAGCAACAAAACCGATGCAGCGCAATTTGAGGGCAAAAAAACTGTCAATGCCAAAGGATTATTGACAACTTTAACTCTATTTTGTCTCCAAATGTTTATTGAAAACATAAATACATTTGCACAATAAGCACTTGTCTCTCAAATATATCATTACAGTTGTTGTCTAGATAGAGAATTGTATCCATATTAGCATAGCCATATTAGCATAGATGTGATAAGTTTAAACACCTGAAAACAAGACATGGTATCAAGGACAAAATGCAACTAGCTGAAACAAGCCACCTGCGATTCCCCACATGGTAGCTTCTTGTCATTGTTGCTAGCTATCTGACCGTTCAGACGCATAACACACAGTCATCTGCCCCATCTATGCGTGTGCATCATTTTTGTGATATCAGGCAACCTGCCTTTGTCGCTTAAACCACAGAGCTGCCCTGGCGTCTGTCATTAACAAGTTTTGTCATTGATAACCCTGTTTGATATTTAAAACACTGATCGCCATTAGAACCCAACTGCATGTCCAATTATATTACACAAGGAGAGAAGTGACAGGTTTTTCTCACTGGTTACATAAACCATGTTTCCATCCAACCATCATGAGGCTGAATTACCCAACAGGCTTGATGGAAACAGCACATTTTTGCAATTAAAAAAAAAACTATATAAATAAATAAACCCTCAACAAGGGTGAATATTTTGCTCTGTGAAATAGATTATGCCATGATTAAAAAAAGGTGAACTATCCCTTTCAACCCATCTTGAAGAATGCCAGTGTCGGAGGTCCAGGGATGGTTGAGTTCCTGAAGAAAGCTGTGGCCTCATTGACCTACAGCTCCCTCTGTATGCCGGAGGACATCACAGCACGTGGTCTGGAGTCAATCCCCAACTTCCTCTACAGGGATGATGGACTCAGGTTGTGGGACATCGTTCACAGGTAGTTTGTGTACAGGTCTCTTGAGTTTTGTGGTGAAGAAAAATCCAAGATCTGTCAATTTGACAGCACAATTACAAGATTTGTGCATTATAAGGAGGCTAGTTCATGCAGCTACATTTTTGCTCAGTTTACTAAACTGTAGTCTACTCGTTCCTCCAAAGTAAATCATGCTGCCAGATTATAATGAGGCCCCTTGTCTTTTTTGCAAAGATTTGTGCTCTTTTGCACTATGACAATGTAGCCCATAATATCGGTGCTGGGTCATTCCATGAAATGAGTGTCTTTGGTGTACCTTTGATATTTTTTAAGCCTGTTATATTAAAGCTATAATAAATGGACCTCATGGAAAATTCAATACATTTTTTTATATTAATAAAGTGTTGTTAACGTGAAAAAAATCTGCATTTTAACATGTCCCTCTGTGCATCCTCTGTGACTTCTAGGAAGATTTTAACGCACTTAACCTCAACATTTCTACTTTTCACCCTTTTAAAGCTTTAGTTATTTTGTTGCTTTGATAAAGTAATTTCTGAAGATTATTATATATTTCATATGATTAGTGATTAACTAAGTAAAAAAAACTGTTCCTAATTTTAAGACCAATCTTGTTAAGTGAACTGAACTCTTTTTAAAATGGTGAACCAATTTTTTGTTAACTATTTTTTTCGTAAAGAAACATTGAACATCTAGTCAAATCATAACAATTTGACTAGATGTCAAAAGCATAACACTTCAACCCAGTTACCCATAGACAGACAGGCTGCAAATGTTTTCACAATTATTATTATTTTTAAATGAAGCTGAACATTCCTGGGTCGCACGTCTTTTCAGTTCGCTGCAGCTAGCACCCGCAACATGCTGCAACAAACATTCAAACAGGACAGTTATATCTCCATCTCATCATTCAAAGTCTCAATCATGGACACTTACTGACAGTCGTGGCTGCTTTGCGTGATGCATTGTTGTCTCTACCTTCTTTCCCTTTGTGCTGTCGTCTGTGCCTAGTTAAATATATTAAACATGTAATTGCCCCTCCCTGTTGCATAGAACAAGCTTCCATTCCCTGTCACCATGAGATTTATGGCTGATTTAAGATAAAAATCATCAAAAAACTTACGGTCAACCCTGTTACTTTGTTTGTCACTTAATAGGCACTGACTATAATATTTTTATTTTTATTTAACCTCTGATATATTTTTTAAAATTAAGTTTAACATGTGCTCTTTATGACAATGTTAAAATTAGGTGAAATAAAAATCACCAAGTTACCCTACTCATAAGGCACCTAACTGGTGGAACAGTCCTGTGTTTTGTCATAGTGTTTTGCTAATACCTGATGTTGTCCTGTGGTTTTGTATAGGTTTGTTCACAATGTGATTGGTCACTACTACACCTGTGACTCAGATGTCCAGAAGGACACTGAACTGCAGAACTGGATCGAGGAGATCTTCTTCCATGGGTTCCTGGCAGAAACCAGCACAGGTTACACTTTTCTCATTTAAAAGACACACTAGCTCTTTCTCAACTCTTAATCACAAGACTACATCAGTGCCATACAAATGTACAGATCTGATTTGTTGATGAATGTTTCTGATTAAACGTAATATTCAGAAACGTAATATCCAGAAAATTCCAAGTGATTCCATACAGTATCTACTGTCGGTTTGAAACCAATTGGCATCAGATTTTCATGTGAATATTGTAAAATCTTTTTTCTAATTTTCCCACCAGTGGTGTTTCCACCAAATGGACTTGTTGTGGATACAAATCAGTGCATGATGACAAAATGTACTTTTTCACAAAAGTTTTTTTATTTTTTTATCTCAAGTTCAATGTGTTTCCATCACATTTTTAACTCTATCGATAGTTTTGTCACAAACTGTTGCGTTAAATAGCAAATGTGCCTACTCTGGTCTTGGCACGTGTGCTCTAGCCAACAGCTGGCAGGTACAGTGAGGATGGGGGTAGTCTCCATTATGAGATTATTATGGATTTTTATCTGTCAAACGGTAGTCAAGCATCTATCATCATGTCACCAGAATAAACCCCTCGATATTTCTTGGAAAGTAGCGTCAAGATCATCACCGTGCACTTTCACCACCCTGGGAAGTTCATCATAATTGATTTAATCTGTAGCATGTTGCTGAAATGTGTTTGATAAAAATGAGTGGCGGTGTCAGTTCCTGGAAGCATAACCACGGAAAGCGAGGCCAGGCCTGTTGCAGCTCTATAAACTTCCCACAATAACCAAGTGGTAGTGGATCACACACCATATCATTGCGTGACTCCAAGTTTTCTTGGATATGATGGTTATTATATCAATATTTGCACAAAAGATATTTCCACTGCCGTTTTTTTGCATAATTAATTTGACCGACAAAAATATCCCACAATGTCAAACGGACAAATGATCTGTCGTCATTTATTGTAATTGTACCGAAACGTCCTGTTTCCATCACAGCTGTCATTACTTTTTTTATACGGTGTGACTTACATAAAAGCTGTGGATGGAAACATAGTTACACAAACTAATGGAATTTGATGGTTCTTTCAATGGTGGATGGATGACTCTCTTTGTGGATACAAACTGGATGGAGACTGATTACTCTTTGGTTTTGTAAATCTTTAACTGAACACTGTTACAAGCATTTATAAACTGCCATTCTTCCTGTTCTCTTCCAACAATTAACAAAATCTGACCAATCAGAATAGCGCAAAGTAGTTGCAAGGTAGATAATCAATTACCATTCCAATTCACCACACTGTAGGACTAACAACAGTGGCTTAGAAAATAACTCTCATACAATAATCTTACATTTCTTCCCCCCGCCCCCTAGAGAAACATCCCCATTTCTACATTCGATAAGAAAAAAATAATACTGCTGGAGGTCCATAGATCTAGAGACTTCTCACTTCAGTTCATAGACTCCCCTGTCACTTAAGAGACTAACTCGGCGGCAATCTGGGTGCTCAGACGAACTTTGCTCCAGTACTGCTGGTTGAGGTGTAGACATCTGGTCTACTGAGGGGTCAGGTGGGCAAGAGGGGTCCTAACAAGGGGCCTGGTGAGGCACAGGGGGATCCAGGGACATCTCAGGTAAGTAGTGTTCCCATGTCTCACAGGGCCTTGAGGATCTGAAAGGTAAGGCAGCTGACAAGACTGTCAGGGTCAGAGGTCGAGGAGGTGCAGGAAAGTGTTCCACAGGCTCATTCGTTCCAGGCCGGGGTACAGGTGAGGTGTACGGTCTTAAACATTTTTAGTGGATCACTTGGGTCTTGTTAGATTGGTCCAGCAGGTACCTGACCCTGGTCTTTCATGGCACAGAGGTTGACGTACTTTGAAAAGTAATCCTGCACCACAAGCACATAAAGTGCCTTCAGAAAGTATTCATACCTCTTGGCTTATTCCACTTTTTGTTGTGCTACAGCCTGAAATCAAAATGGATGAAATATTATTATTTTCTCACCCATCTAAACACAATACCCCATGATGACAATGTGAAAATGTTTTCATTTTTTTTGTGCAAATTTATTTAAAATGAAATATCTACTTTACATACATATTCATACCCCTGAGTCAATACATGTTAGAATAACCTTTGGCAACAATTACAGATGTGAGTCTTTCTGGGTAAGTCTGTAAGGGCTTTGCACACCTAGATTGTACAATATTTGCCCGTTATTCTTTTCCAAATTCTTCAAGCTCATCAGGCGGCAGGTAGCCTAGTGGTTAGAGCGTTGGTCCAGTAACTGAAAGGTTGCCAGATCGAATCTCTGAGCTGACAAGGTAAGATCTGTTGTTCTGCCCCTCAGTAAGACAGTTAACCCACTGTTCCTACGCTGTCATTGTAAATAAGAATTTGTTCTTAACTGACTTGCCTAGTTAAATAAAAGCTCACAATTTTGTTGATCATTGCTAGACAACCATTTTCCGGTCTTGCCATAGCAAATTAAAACACTCGGACACTTAGGAATGTTCACAGTCTTCTTGGTAAGCAACTTCAGTGTAGATTTGGCCTTGTGTTTTAGTTTATTGTCCTGCTGAAAGGTAAATTCATCTCCCAGTGTCTGGCAGAAAGCAGACTGAACCAGGTTTTCCTCTAGGATTTTGCATGTGCTTATGTCCATTCTGTAAAAACTCCCCCTTCCTTAACAATTACAAGCATACCCATATCATGATGTAGCCTCCACTATGCTTGAAAATATGAAGAGTGATACTCAGTTTGTGTTGTATTGGATTTGCCCCAAACATAACACTTTGTATTCAGGACAGTATGACTTTAGTGCCGTATTGCAAGCAGGTCTTAGAATATTTTTATTCTGTAAAAGCTTCTTGTACATAGTTAGCATAAGCAACAGCAGTCTCACGCCTTTCCTCTTTTTGGGCAAGCACAGCGCTCACCGCAGAGCAGGATGCGTCTGTGTAAAGGTAGAATGGCTGTGTGAAGTCTGGGAAGACAACTATGGGAGGCGCTGACAAGGAGTGTTTCAGGTAGGAGAATGCATCTTGGCCTGCTTAAGTCCACTAGAATGGAACATTATTTTCAGTCAACATATTTAGCAGTACAGTATGGTGTGCAAAGCTCTTGATAAACTATATGGTAATATCCACAGAGTCCCAGGAAGGCTCTCACTACTGTGGATGTGTGAGTAGGCCAGTCCTTCACATTTTACACGTTACTTGGTTCTGGCTGAATTCCATCTTTGGACACGATGTGCTCTAGGAATAGTACCTGGTCTTGGGTGAGACGACACTTGGCAGGGTTCAGCTTCAGGCCGCTGGCTTGGAATCGGGAGAGGATTTCTTTCAGGTGCTGCAGGTGTTTCCCTCGAAGGAACGGATGTAGATGAGGACATCATCCAAGTACAAGTTTTCCATCGGAGGTCCCACAGTACATACTTCATTACTCTCTTGAATGTCACTGGAGAATTGGTCAGTCTCATTGGCATACAGCTCACCTCCTCTTGTGAATGCTGTCTTTTCTCGATCCTTCTGCTCCACGTGCCAGTACCCATGCTGAAGATCCACTGTTGAGAACCAGTCAGAGCCAGACAGCCCATCCTAGGCATCGTTGACTCGCTGCAGTGGATTAGAATCTTTTGATGGTCACAATATTTAGCTTTCTGTATTCCAAACAGAAACGCCAGGATCTGTCCTTGTTGGGGTCAGAACTACTGGCGCAGCCTAAAGAATGTAGCTTCCTCCGATTACAACTGTCTTCAAGAGTTTGTCAACTTGGTTCTATATTTCCTGCCTTTGGTCTGGTGTCACACGGTAGGCACGATGTTTGACAGGCATGGCATTGCCAGTGCAGACACAATGTTTTATTAGGCCTGTTTGACCTTGGCCTTCTGAACTCTTGCAGAAGACGTCTGTGTACTTCTTGAGAAGCGATTTCAGTGACTGAACTTGAGCGGACGACAAGTTAGTCTCAATCAATCAAATGTATTTATAAAGCCCTTTTTACATCAGCACATCACTATACAGAAACTCAGCCTAAAATCCCAAACAGCAAGCAATGCAGATGTAGAGGCATGGTGGCTAGGAAAAATTCCCTAGAAATGCAGTGACCTAGAGGAACCAGGTTCTGAGGGGTGGCCATTCCTCTTCTTGCTGTGCTGGGTGATTATAAGAGTACATGGCCATTTAAGGCCAGATTGTTCTTCAAGATGTTCAAAGATGACCGGCAGGGTCAAATAATAATCACAGTGATTGTAGAGGGTGCAACCGCTCAATACCTCAGGAGTAAATATAAGTTGGTTTTTCATAGCCGAGCATTCAGAGGTCAAGACAGCAGGTGAGGAAGGAGAGAGAGAGAGAGAGAGAGAAGTTTTCAACAAGCAATTGAGTTGCGAGACTCTGCTGTAGAGCTCATCACTCCCCCTAACTGGGAGGGTGCCAGAGACAATTACTCGATGCCGACACATCTTTCTAGAGAATTTACACGCTGAAGCTTGGTTGCGCTTGGTGACCTCTGATTGTGTCATCCTAACATCGTTGGTACCAATGTGGATAACAATATCCCCATACTCTCTATGCTCACCAGTTTTAGACTTAGCCAGCACCCTCTTTCAGTTAGCCTTTACATCTGTAGCCCTGCTCCCTGGTAAACAGTGTATGATCACTGGATGTTGATTTTTAAGTCTAATATTGCGGGTAATGGCATCACAAATTACTAGGGTTTTCAATTTGTCAGAGCCTAACAATTGCATCTGAAGCTGGGCTTGCAACACGGCCATCCTCACCATAAGGCGATAGATCTGTATATTATGAGTACAGCGACTGCAGTTAGATGTTACTACTTAGCTTTTTCGGCTGGTGGTGGTCCTGTAGAACCATGTCCAGATAAAGCATCCAGGGTGAAAAAGTTGAATGAAGAGAGTAGAGTGAAGAAAAAAATAAGACGTTGTTAAATGTGTTAAATGCAGATTTGGATTGAACTGTTATTAAAGTTAAACTGAAAAGTTTGGCAGGTAGCCAAGTAGCAACAAACAGCACAGCAGCATGTAGAGAAGTATTCTATCTTCATAGAGGGTGCAGCAACATCCAGGGAAGGTGATGTGTTACAGCATGTCTTCCACAACTGATATCCAGTAGGGCATGTTGCTGTTGCAGGAAACCAAGCCTAGTATCACTGAATGGTGGGCCCCTCTGACAACTTGAAACTCATGCTTGAGATGTTCTTTCCATAGGGGAAATGCATACTGACAAAGTCCAGGGAATGTCCAAACATTGTTCAAACATTGTCCATTGACAGAGCAAGCAAATGCAAAGGATGTCTTCATGGGGCGCTATTTCAGAGCTGGATGTGAAGTTTTGAAATCCTCACTGATGATGGAAATGGTCGATCCTGTGTCAAGAAGAGCAGACACTTCAATTCCCTCAAAGATGGTATGTTAGCTGAAACACCCTCTGTGGAAGCCATCTTGTCACTTTCGTTTTTGAATCGTGGGGTGTCAACAGAGAGCTCTGGTGCACTGGCTGAAGTTTGCTCCATAACAAACAACTAGTAATCGTTTCCCTGCTGTGTGGAACCAGACACGTTAGACTGCCTAATGTCTGTCAGGGGACTAGAAGTGTACACTGTGCCTGTAATGAGGGCTCACATATCCCTCTATCCTTGGAGGTGGACTCGGGCTGTTGTGTCATCTGTCCCTTGCATTAGACTGGTGCCTGTAGTCTGGGTAGTGAACTCTTGGTGGGTAGTCTAGAGAGTAGTAGTGACAGCTTCCACCATCAGAGCTCCAATCATGTTGGCCTTGGCAGTACTCTGGAGAGGCAATAATTACAGACGGTGACACTCTGGGCCACGGCATTCAGGTGAGTAGTAGGCTCATGATAGATGTTGAGTTTGATGGTCTGGTGAGAAGCCGAGTGCTCTTCTGGGAGCATCATTGGATGGGGTGGAGGTCCTGTCGGCCCAGAAGCCAAAACACTGTGTGAGGTTCTGGTTTCCCACCTGTAGCTGGTGTACTTCACTCTTCAGGCTATTCACAGTGAGAGTCAGCATGAAGGAGCTTCTCATCTGTGTCATTAGAACGAAACATAGCAACCTAGTCTGGGGTCTGTGCCACTTGCGGGTATGCAGCATGTAGTTGGAGAGCTGCACAAGGTCTTTCAAAGAAACTTGCGACGAGCTGGGCATCACCGATGTCCTCCGCTCCATGAATCTTCGCCTGCAAGGCTGGGTCCAATCCGGCCGCAGTGGTGAAACTTCACCCCTTCCTGTGCCTTGTGGTCATAGTCTGGGAAGGCCTCCAGAACCAACGAGTGATGTCAGCAATGTACACATCCAAGCTCTCACCAGGCTTCCTAGGGCAAGCATTCACATGTGTCTGAAAGAGATTGCTTGGGGCCAAGGGCTTCCTTGAGTTTGGTCTTGACAACAGAGTAGGTCTTCTGAACCATTAGCGAAAGGCTGTCCCAGTATAGGAGTGCTGAATCAGCTAGGTGTGTGGGAAATACTGAGGCTATTACAGGTCCAACTCCATATCTGGCAGATTGTACATTGCCTGCACAGCCACTTCAAAGCGACAAGACCAGCAAGCAAACAACCCAAGTGCCATCTCACTGAAAAGCTGGTGGTAGGTAGACATTTTTTGTAGCCCCCCATGAGAAGTGATGGGGGCTACAAAGTCAATAGCATTGTCCAAAGGTCCAGCTTGATTAACATTGTCTAATGGTCCAGCTAGTTTAGCATTAGCTAGAGGTTCAAGGCTACTGTTGTTCAGAGATTCTGTTTCAGACACGTTCCAAGAAAGTAGCAAAACGTTGGCAAATAAGCTTAAACATTTTTGCAAAGGTGACAAAAACTGCAGTAATCCTCTAAATCTCTCAGAAAAATATAGTAGCTAGCTCTTACCAGCTGTCCAGATGAGTCCTTCATCCTTGTGCTAGCTGGTGAAAGTATCTACAATGTCCATGGAAAAATGCTTCCAAAAATTAACAAACATCTGACCAATCAGAAGAGAGCAAAGTACATGCTAGGTAGATAACAATTACCATTCCACAAAAAAATGCTTATTCGGCTGTATGTTTCAATAAAACAAAGCATTTGTCCACAATTCTGATTGTCCACAATTCACAATTCAATTCTGATTGACTCATTCACTGACAATGAAGCAAAGCGAGCAGTGTACAACGATAAAATGTATCGTGTGACTAGTTTTTGCAGCTGTCTGCGTTCGGCACTACGGGGAGAGTGAGGGAGAGGGAGAGAGGGCAAACTCCACCAAATTAGTTTCAATGTATGGAATCACTTGGGAATTTCTGGATTTTAGGTCAACTTCCCTTTCATGGTTAACATTCCAAAACAAAATTTCAATACAGTGTCTGAATGAAATGGTTTACTGTACCTTCTCCATGCAGGAATCCCTCAGTCTTTCAGTTCAGTGACAGAGCTGGTCAGGTTTATCACCATGGTGATCTTCACAGTGTCTGTCCAACATGCTGCAGTCAACAATGGACAGGTGATGAAAGCAATTGTATCATTTTAGTTTGCCGTGTTTCTGATGTATTATATTGGAAAAGCAAAGTAGTTTGATCTATTTCGCCATTGTCATTCCAGTTTGATTTTGGGGGCTGGATGCCCAACTTCCCCAACGCTCTGCAACAACCACCTCCCACCACTAAGGGGAAGAGTACTAAGAGCACCATGCTGAAGACCTTCCCTGACATCAATACCACCATTAATGGCATGGCAGCGGTGTACCTTCTGAGCACTCAGTCCACTGACTATGTGAGTATACGAGAAACTGCTTTTAAAAATGTATATATGGCGTTAAAGCATTTCATGACACTCTCAAATAATTTCCTCAGTAGTCATAATTAATATCAGTGGTTCATGAATTTCAAATTCCATCAACTCTCTTGCCTCCTTAGGTCGCTCTTGGAAATGGCTATCTGGATCACTTCAGCGAGAAGACCCCTCTGGAACTGATTCACAAAACTCAAAATGTGCTGAAGAAATTCAACTTTGAAATCCAAGGCAGGAATGTTTCTTTGCCCCTGCCATATACCTACCTGAATCCCAACAATGTGGAGAACAGTGTGGCCCTGTAAAATGAGTCGGTCGTATTTATTAGGCACCAAATGGAAGAAATGCACAGACACAGAGAGAGACTACCTGGACTTGTCCAATAAGAACCACTTGTTTTCATTTTCCATTGAAGCATGTTTTACAACCTTTTTCTACGGTGTGCCCTAATAAATGCAACCTAGGTAATTGACTTTGGTTCAATTGTTAGATACATGTTGCACTTGAACTAGAACTTGAACTGAAACAAAAATATGATAAATAATATTTGACTTAACCCTTCCATTATGTCAGAAAAGGCTGTACACGTTTGATGTTCTGATCCAATTTGGAAATGACATTAAGTACAGTTTCCCTTATCAAAATGTGGCTGCGAATGGGACTTTTCCCAGACCTTTTCTTCTAAAAACAATGTAGGTGTTCTTCCCTTCACATTTCTCACTGTCAATCAAGAATGATAATTCTTCAAGTTTTACCGGTGAAACATCCATGCAGTATCTGCATACAAACCATTTAATCTCAATCAGTTTGATCTTCTTGAGTTATACAGTGTTTCAAACTATCCTACAGTGTTGTATTGAATGATGTACATTGTGTGAATTGTGGAGCAGATAGTGTTAACAAGTTTGCCTAGTGGACCTATTAAGTTCTGGCCACATGAGAGAAAAATGCACTGGTGTTTTTGTCTTACAGTAATGTAATACTATGCTATTATAGTCAGTTCATTATGTGATCTTGCAGACATTGATTCAGCTTTGATCCATCTTTATTAAACAGCACCATTCGCCAGAGTAGCCTGTTCTCTAAGAGCAGAGCAAGGACTGTAGTAAAGTAGAGAATAAACACATGCACAGAATGTGATGAGCAGAAGCTTCAGGATGTTTAGTCCGAAGAATAAAAGTTCAGGGAAAAGTCAGATTGTCAGCAGCTCCGTTTTATTTAACATGTACTCCACTTCAAATAAATGTTGCTCTGTGCAGGAAGCAGCTCGTTTCTAGGACACACCGTTCAAGAGTTATAAAGGTCAAAGTGCAGGTCAAATTTACCCAGAACATTGTAGATGTCTCGTTTTTGTCATTGTACTAGGTTGTAATTTTTACAAGTTCATTACCCCTACCTAGACAAGTAGATGAAGGGTCAAAGGGCAACAAATATTTTTGTGATTTCAATCAAAATATTCCGGTCAACTTAAGTTTAAACTTATATTTGTTGGGTAGCCTAGTGGTTAGACCATTGGGCAAGTAACCGAAAGGTTGCTGAATCAAATCCCCAAGCTGACAAGGTAAAAATCTGTCGTTCTGCCCCTGAACACTGTCATTGTAAATAAGAATTTGTTCTTAACGGACTTACCTAGTTATATAAAGATTTTAAAAAAGAACTTCTGACTTCTTTATCATCATTATACACTTTGGTCTAGTGTGGCAGAATCAGTAGAGTGAACCTTAAAATAGCCATCAACTCCAATCCCCTAGGGTCATGGCTATCCAATTAGGATCAGAGACGGAAGTGGGAGCGAGAGACACCACTCGCTGTTTTTTTCTGGATCAATGAAAGTCAAGGAACTAAGTAGACCAGACTCAGCTGTTATTGCATTGGTGTCCAAGTTAAGTAGACCTGAACTGACTAAAATAAATAAAGGAAACAGCCTAAGTGAACTGTCTTCATTTACAGTATTTTGTATAAGGTATTTTGTTACGTTACAGCCTTATTCTTAAATTATGTAATCATTTTTTCCCTCATTAATCTACATACCCCATAATGACAAAGTAAAAACTTTTGCAAATGTATAAAAAAATACAACTGAAATATCATATTTACATAAGGATTCAGACCCTTTACTCTGTACTTTGTTGAAGCACTTTTGGCAGCGATTACAGCTTTGAGTCGTCTAAGGTATGATGCTACAAGCTTGGCACACCTGTATTTGGGGAGTTTCTCCCATTCTTCTCTGCAGATCCTTTCAAGCTCTCTCAGGTTGGATGGGGAGCGTCATTGCACAGCTATTTTGTCTTGGCTGTGTGCTTAGGGTCGTTGTCCTGTTGGAAGGTTAACCTTCGCCCCAGTCTGAGGTCCTGAGCGCTCTGAAGCAGGTTTTCATTAAGGATCTCTCTCTTTACTTTGGTCCATTCATCTTTCCCTCGATCCTGACAAGTCTCCAAATCCTTGCCGCTGAAAAACTTCCCCACAGCATGATGCTGCCACCACCATGCTTCTCCATGCAACAAGCTGATTGGTGGAGTGCTGCAGAGATGGTTGTCCTTCTGGAAGGTCCTCACATCTCCACAGAGGAACTCTGGAGCTCTATCAGAGGGACCATCGGGTTCTTGGTCACCTCCCTGACCAAGGCCCTTCTCCCCCGATTGCTCAGTTTGGCCAGGTGGCCAGCTCTAGGAAGAATCTTGGTGGTTCCAAACTTCTTCCATTTAAGAAATATGGAGGCCACTGTGTTCTTGGGAACCTTCATTGCTGTGGAATTTTTTTGCTACCCTTCCCCAGATCTGTGCCTCAACACAATCTTGTCTCAGAGTGCTACGGACAATTCCTTTGACCTCATGGCTTGGTTTTTGCTCTGACATGCACTGTCAACTGTGGGACCTTATATAGACAGGTGTGTGCCTTTCCAAATGACGTCCAATCAATTTAATTTACCACAGGTGGACTTCAATCATGTTGTAGAAACATTTCAAGGACGATCAATAGAAACAGGATACACCTGAGCTAAATTTAAAGTCTCAAAGCATGTTGTCTGGTATTTCTGTTATTCAAAAAAAAAAAGTTTGCTAAACTTTCTAAAAACCTCTTTTCACTTTGTCATTATGGGTATTGTGTGTAGATTGATGAAAGAAATAAATATTTACTCAATTTTAGAGTAAAGCTATAATGTAACGAAATGTCGAAAAGTCAAGGGGTTTGAATACTTTCCGAATGCACTCTATCCACCATCTTTGTTAGGATTTAGGAAGTCTCGATACAGGTGTCTGAGTGGCACATTACCAGAGCTGGCCAAGATTAAGAAGTCATTTTCTTTTGCAACACTCTGTATTTTCTGCTGGCTGCCCCACCACCACAGAAAGTGCTGAGCTAGGCTGAAACACCTGCATTTTGGAGCTGCCTTACTCAAGAAAGCAAAAAGGAGTCCATGTTTGTATGCGGCTTTATTAACTCAATTGTTATTATTTTTTACATTGTTTGCAAACTGATAATATCACATATTAATACCAAAATAACAAGCAAAACAGGCAAGCCCCCCCCAAAAAAGTATATATATGTCTTTGTTTTTACCTAATAGTGTGGAGCTCAAAACAGGTGGGGCTCTGAGTCATTTCATATTGTTGATGTCTTCACTATTATTCTACAATGTAGAAAATAGTAAAAATAAGGAAAACCCCTGGAATGAGTAGGCGTACCCTGGAATGAGTAGGTGTACCCTGGAATGAGTAGGTGTACCCTGGAATGAATAGGTGTACCCTGGAATGAGTAGGTGTTCCCTGGAATGAGTAGGTGTTCCCTGGAATGAGTAGGTGTACCCTGGAATGAGTAGGTGTACCCTGGAATGAGTAGGTGCACCCTGGAATGAGTAGGTGTGTACAAACATTTGACTGGTACTGTATATACAGTATTATATACACACCGAGAATACCAAATATTAGGAACAAATTGCTAACATTGAGTTGCGCCCGCTTTTGCCCTCAGAACAGCCTCAATTCGTCAGGGAATGGACTCTACAAGGTGTCGAAAGCATTCCACAGGGATGCTGGCCCATGCTGACTTCAATGCTTTCCAGAGTTGTTTCACGTTGGCTGGTTGTCCTTTGGGTGGTGGACCATTCTTGATACACACGGGAAACGGTTGAGTGTGAAAAACCAAGCAGATTTGCAGTTCTTGACACAAACCGGTGCGCCTAGCACCTACTACCATACCCCATTCAAAGGCACTCAAATGCTTTGTCTTTCCCATGTGATGGAACATTTTATGTTGGTGCTTCTCTATTTCTACATTTCTGTGTTCTATGTTTGTGCTTTTCTAATGACCGTTTTCTGTGTTCATGCAAGTGACTAATTGAACGAATCCTCACTATTAGTAGCTTCAATTTGGGAGTACTCCCAGACTCTTGTTTTGAGAATGAAAGATCTCTCAGTTTCAAGGTCTCTCGTGATGTATTGGTCTGTCACATGCATGACCCAGTATTGGTCTGTCACATGAATGAAGCAAACGATAATGATGAACGAATAAGCTAAATCATGCAAATATAGCTTGTCTGTATATAAGAGATCTAACGGGACTGCCTCGGTAGAGCTCCTGATCGACAAAATGATGACAAAAGGTTTTCCTACTAATTATTTGCCTCCTTTTGAATGTCATTGTATTTCCAAGCCACTGTAATGCACTTTGGATGAAATCTTCATCAGGGCTCATTGACGATGCATTGAGTAGAATGCTCAGTCGGGCATCAACCCAAAATGAGCGTTCAAAACAATATTGTGACAAACATGCAACCCATGAATAGACCTCTATATATGAGTGACTGTGTCCAACACACCACCACTTATCTTGGGAACCTACTGACCCCCCAAAATATTTTTGTTCTCAATTACATGTATTGCTAAAATAATGGTTGATGGAAATACAGGCAGGCACCACATTACTACAGGACAAAACAGCTCAATCAAGCATGATGGTATTGTAAGTATAAAAGTAAAGCTTCCTTTCATGTAATTAAAAAAGCTTGAAACGGTAGTGGAATGGGATTAGTGTGGTGTGTGAAGAATCCAATACTTGAACTTGTGTGCGGTACAAATTACATTATTGTGGGCACACCTCCTCAAATAGTATTAATTAGGCTGTTTGAGAAGGTTTGAATGCTAAGCAACCTGCATACACATTGTTTGAAGTGCAATAGACCAACATAGCACAGGAGGCTGCTGAGGGGAGGACAGCTCAAATTAACGGCCGGAACAGAGCGAATGGAATGGCATCAAACACATGGAAACCACGTGTTTAATGTATTTGATACCAGTCCACTAATTCTGCTCCAGGAAATTACCACAAGCCCGTCCTCCCCAATTAAGGTGCCACCAACCTCCTTTGCAACATAGCTACTGTAGTAGGTCAAAGCTATGTGCCGGAAAACCTTAGTGGAACATGGGTGGAGTGGTCATTGTGGTGCTCATGTGAATGTTTGGCTTCAGACAAATGCCTACTTCTCACTTAAAGCGTTGTTTTTTTGGTTTAGATTTGATGTAAAAGTGTGTCACACAGAAAAGACAAAGACAACATGACAATGACACGCTTACTCAAACATGTATCAGTCAATGTCCTTTTATTTACATCATTGGCTGAGTATATTATGAGAATTTGGTGAACTGATCCATGCATATAGTACAGTTTGAATTTCCAACAGATCAGAACCTTCATTATGGCAGATGGCACAATAATGCAACTGTGTACTGCGAAACGTTAAAAACGACTGAGGAACTTATCTAGTAATTCAACATAAAGCATGAACAGATATGATCATTTATGTACTGTAAACAGCCTTGTATTCCCACAAGGTTCAAATGTTTATCCATATATTGATATTGAATTATAGAAACAAACGAAAACCATACATTTTTCCACTCCAATTAATACATAAGTCTGAATTTACATAAACGTATAAACCACACAGCTTAATATGAGCATGAAAGTGTTCTAGAATATGTACACACGACTACATTTACAATAATACACTGGGTGAGAGCCAGAAATCGTTGATACTGTCATCGCCAGTACAACCAACTTGCACTTAATAGAACAAAGCACATAGAGAGAAATCACGGTCAATCTTAAAATTCAGAATTCAGATAATAATGGCTTATCATGTGAACTTGCATACGGTTGTAGCAATAGTAACATACGAGTGCCTCAGCACTAGTTTTACAGAATTTGATTTGTCTAAATAAACGGATCAGGGTTTGGATTTTTCATTCTCCCCATTATCATTACAGGTTGGTGTCTTCTCTTGTTGTCCCTGGGTCCTGTTCATTAGGGCACAGAACGGGAAATGTTTTAAAATGCTCTGCAACGGAAAATGTGAATAATTGTTTCTTATTGGACAAGCCCTCGTAGTCCCTCCCTGTTTCAGTCAGTTTTTCCCTGTTTGGTACCTAATGAACACGACGCAGGTTAAAACAGTTATACAATCTAAATGATGGATAGCAAACAATCAGATATGGCTTCAGACTAAAATATGAAAGCAAGATGATGAAACATCGATGGAGGCCTTTGGGCGATGTGATTGTCTGGGTGGCAGTGCTCACAGGGACGTTTCCAGGGTTACCAGGGGCAAGCACAGGTCAATAGTGAGGAACCGGGTGATGGAGAGTTGGAGAGAGTGGGTAGGGGTGGTGGGGGATCACATGGTGGACCCTCTTTCTCCCCTGTGGTTTGGGGTAGTCTTCTTATTGGTGGAAGGGTTTGGTGCAGTCTAGTTATTGGTGGACAGGTTTGTTGCAGTCCTCTTGTTGGTGGACAGGTTTGGTGCGGTCTTCTTATTGGTGGACAGGCAGAGAGAAATGCCCCTTCTTCCCAGAGGTACTCTTGGACCCTCTATGGGGGTCCAATCAGAGTCTGCTCCTCCCTGGGCTCTTTCTCTCCACTTCTCTCTTTCTCTCTCCATCTCTGTCGCTCTCTGCTGTGTGTATTAATGTCTTCTCAGATTGTGCTCCTCGGTGCAGGAACCTTTTCTCAAGGTGATGTCATCCACAGCCATCTCTCCGCTCCGGCCACGCCCGCGCTCGCCCTTCAGGATCACCTGGGAACAACAACACAGCACAATAAATAAGTTATTTCGCTTATATAGCACTTTCGAATACAAAATGTAATCTCAAAGCAAAAAAAACAAAAAAAAACAGGTACAACTAATTATCAAAATGGAATGTGAATGGTGTCTAGTCAGCTTCAGACAGAGGTAGTATGGAAAGGCAGTCTGCTGTGACTTGAGAGGAGGGGGGCATCGATGGTTAGCCAGGGAGAAAGGCAGTCTCTGGTATGACTTGAGAGGAGGGGGGCATCGATGGTTAGCCAGGGAGAAAGGCAGTCTCTGGTATGACTTGAGAGGAGGGGGCATCGATGGTTAGCCAGGGAGAAAGGAAGTCTCTGGTATGACTTGAGAGGAGGGGGGCATCGATGGTTAGCCAGGGAGAAAGGCAGTCTCTGGTATGACTTGAGAGGAGGGGGGCATCGATGGTTAGCCAGGGAGAAAGCCCTTCACCAGGAGAGAGCTCTTCACCTGGGCACTTCGCCATCTCAGACAATCATAGAACCTCCATAGCGTAGTAGTTGAACATCAATTGAGGACAACCATGATTCAAACACACACACCAATAACCAATGTACTGTATCAGTTGTTGCTAAAGGTCAGTCACAGATGGCAAAGACAAGTCAGGTGTGGTGTCAGACATACTACTGTATACTGTTTTATACTTTAGGAACAGCTGCTCTTTCTATGGCATAGACTGATCAGGTGAAAGCTATGATCTCTTATTTTTGTTACATGTTAAATCCACTTCAATCATCAGTGTAGATGAAGGGGAGGAAGGATTTTCAAGCCTTGAGACAATTGAGACATGGATTGTGTATGTGTGCCATTCAGAGGGTGAATGGGCAAGATAAAATATTTGAGTGCCTTGTATGGGGTATGGTACTAGGTGCCAGGTGCACCGGTTTGAGTGTGTCAAGAACTGCAATGCTGCTGTTTTTTAAAAATTTCAACAGTTTCCCGTGTGTATTAAGAATGGTCCACCAGCTAAAGGACATTCAGCCAACTTGATACAACTGTGGGCATTGGAGTCAACACGTGTCAGCATCCCTGTGGAACACTTTCGGCACCTTGTAGAGTCCAAGAATTGTGGCTGATCTGAGGGAATAAAGGGGTGCAACTTAATATTAGGTGTTCTGTATATATACTACTGTATACGGCTTTACACTCTCTATATACTACTGTCACCTGTTTTACTCTCTTTATACTACTGTATACTTCTTTACACTCTTTATTTACTTCTTTATACTGCTTTACACTCTCTATATACTACTGTCACCTGTTTTACTCTCTTTATACTACTGTATACTTCTTTACACTCTTTATATACTTCTTTATACTGCTTTACACTCTCTATATACTACTGTCACCTGTTTTACTCTCTTTATACTACTGTATACTTCTTTACACTCTTTATTTACTTCTTTATACTGCTTTACACTCTCTATATACTACTGTCACCTGTTTTACTCTCTTTATACTACTGTATACTTCTTTACACTCTTTATATACTTCTTTATACTGCTTTACACTCTCTATATACTACTGTATACAGCTTTACACTCTATTATTATTACTTTTTTTATTTACTTTACCCCCTTTTTCTACACAATTTTGTGATATCCAATTTATAGTTACAATCTCGTCTCAGGAGAGAAGGTCGAGAGCCATGCGTCCTCCGAAACACAACCCTGCCAAGCTTCACTGCGTCTTGACACACTACTCGCTTAATCAGGAAGCCAGCCGCACCAATGTGCCCAGCCCACCACAAGGAGTCGCTAGAGCACGATGAGACAAGGAAATTCTGGCTGGCCAAACTCTCCCCTAACCCAGACAATGAAGAGAATTCCAAGAGTGTGCAAAGCTGTCATCAAGGCAAAGGGTGGCTACTTTGAAGAATCTCAAATATAAAATCTAACACTTTTTTGGTTACTACATGATTCCATGTGTGTTATTTCATAGTTGTGATGTATATATACACTACCATTCAAAAGTTTGGGGTCACTTAGAAATGTCCTTGTTTTTGAAATAAAAGCACATTTTTGTCCATTAAAATAACATCAAATTGATCAGAAATACAGTGTAGACATTGTTAATGTTATAAATTACTATTGTAAATGGAAACGGCTGATTTTTTAAAATGGAATATCTACAAAGGTGTACTGAGGCCGATTATCAGCAAACCTCACTCCTGTGTTCTAATGGCACGTTGTGTTAGCTAATCCAAGTTTATCACTTTAAAAGGCTAATTGATCATTAGAAAAACATTTTGCAATTATGTTAGCACAGCTGAAAACTGTTGTTCTGATTAAAAATGCAATAAAACTGGCCTTCTTTAGACTAGTTGAGTATCTGGAGCATCAGCATTTGTGGGTTTGATCACAGGCTCAAAATAACCAGAAACAAAGACCTTTCTTCTGAAACTCGTTAGTTTTTTCTTGTTCTGAGAAATTAAAGCTATTCCATATGAGAAATCGTCAAGAAACTGAAGATCTGGTACAACGCTGTGTACTACTCCCTTCACAGAACAGCGCAAACTGGCCCTAACCAGAATAGAAAGAGGAGTGGGAGGCCCTGGTGCACAACTAAGCAAGAGGCAAGTACATTAGAGTGTTTAGTTTGAGAAACAGACGCCTCACAAGTCCTCAATTGGTAGCTTCATTAAATAGTACCCACAAAATACCAGTCTCAACATCAACAGTGAAGAGTTAACTCCATGATGCTAGCCTTCTAGGCAGAGTTGCAAAGAAAAAGCCACATCTCAGACTGGCCAATAAAAATAAAAGATTAAGATGGGCAAAAGAACAAAGACACTGGACAGAGGAAGATTGGAAAAAGTGTTATGGACAGACAAATCTAAGTTTGAGGTGTTCAGATCACAAAGAAGAACATTCGTGAGATGCAGAGAAAATGAAAAGATGCTGGAGGAGCATGGTGGAGGAAATGTCGGGGTGCTTTGGTGGTGTTGGTGGTAAAAGTGGTAAAAGTGGGAGATTTATACAGGGTAAATGGGTTGTTGAAGAAGGTAGGCTATCACTCCATTTTGCAATGCCATGCCATACCCTGTGGACGGCACTTAACAACTACAAAGCCAATAGTCTGCTAGAATGTAATTGCTGCAAATGGAGGATTCTTTGACAAAAGCAAAGTTTGAAGGACACAATTATTGTTTCAATTAAAAATCATTATTTATAACCTTGTCAAAGTCTTAACTATATTTCATATTCATTTTGCAACTAATTTCACGTGTTTTCATGGAAAACAATGACATTTCTAAGTGACCCCAAAATTTTGATATATTATATTTTTATATAAACTCAGCAAAGAAAGAAACATCCTCTCACTGTCAACTGCATTTATTTTCAGCAAACTTAACATGTGTAAATATTTGTATGAACATAACAAGATCAACAACAGACATAAACTGAACAAGTTCCACATACATGTGACTAACAGAAATTGAATAATTTGTCCCTGAACAAAAGGGGAGGGGGTCAAAATCAAAAGTAACAGTCAGTATCTGGTGTGGCCACCAGCTGCATTAAGTACTGCAGTGCATCTCCTCCTCATGGACTGCACAGATTTGCCAGTTCTTGCTGTGAAATGTTATCCCACTCTTCCACCAAAGCACTTGCAATTTCCCGGACATTTCTGGGGGGAATGGTCCTAGCCCTCACCCTCCGATCCAACAGGTCCCAGACGTGCTCAATGGGATTGAGATCTGGGCTCTTCTCTGGCCATGGAAGAACACTGACGTTCCTGTCTTGCAGGAAATAAACACACAAAACGAGCAGTATGGCTGGTGGCATTGTCATGCTGGAGGGTCATGTCAGGATGAGCTTGCAGGAAGGGTACCACATGAGGGAGGATGATGTCTTCCCTGTAACGCACAGCGTTGAGATTGCCTGCAATGACAACAAGCTCAGTCTGATGATGCTGTGACACACCGCCCCAGACCATGACGGACCCTCCACCTCCAAATTGATCCCGCTCCAGAGTACAGGCCTCGGTGTAACGCTCATTCCTTTGACGATAACCGCGAATCCGACCATCACCCCTGGTGAGACAAAACCGCGACTCGTCAGTGAGGAGCACTTTTTGCCAGTCCTGTCTGGTCCAGCGACGGTGGGTTTGTGCCCATAGGCGACGTTGTTGCCGGTGAAGTCTGGTGAGGACCTGCCTTACAACAGGCCTACAAGCCCTCAGTCCAGCCTCTCTCAGCCTATTGCGGACAGTCTGAGCACTGATGGAGGGATTGTGCATTCCTAGTGTAACTTGGGCAGTTGTTGTTGCCATCCTGTACCTGTCCCCCAGGTGTGATGTTTGGATATACTGATCTTGTGCAGGTGTTGTTACACGTGGTGGACGATCAACTGTCCATCCTGTCTCCCTGTAGTGCTGTCTTAAGCATTTCACAGTACGGACATTGCTTGCCCTGGCCATATCTGCATCCTCATGCCTCCCTGCAGCATGCCTAAAGCACGGTCACTCAGATGAGCAGGGACCCCGGGCATCTTTTGGTGTTTTTCAGAGTAAGTAGAAAGGCCTCTTTAGTGTCCTAAGTTTTCGTAACTGTGACCTTAATTGCCTACCATCTGTAAGGTGTTAGTGTCTTAACGACCATTCCACAGGTGCATGTTCATTAATTGTCTATGGTTCATTGAGCAAGCATGGGAAACAGTGTTTAAACCCGACGATCTGTGAAGTTATTTGGATTTTTACGAATTATCTTTGAAAGACAGGGTCCTGAAAAAGGGACGTTTCTTTTTTTGCTGAGTTTATATATATATATATATACTGTATATACACTACTGTATACTCACACTCTCAAGTCCCGTGCCCCACAGCGTGATCTGGGTATGTCTCCAGCCGCTACCCCCCGTCCTTCCCCACACGGCCGGGCTGTACTGCTTCCCTTTCTTCACAAACACCTGGAGCATACCCACATGGTGTCCTGCCAGCTTGTGGCGGAACGACAGACACAGGTTACCGTCATTCCAGGGAGGAGTCAACGGGAGGACCAGGCGCGCCCCTCGCCCGCTCTTCTTGTCGCTCACCTCAGGGATGGTGAGGTATTTTCCACCTGTGGAGAGGAAAGAGGAAGAGAAAGTGATATCACAATCAGGGTAGCGTTCAATAGGAGAAAACGTTTGGAAATGAAGGAGATGCTAGAACACTGGTTTTAGTTTTCAGATGGATGTGTCTCAATCAGATGGCTTCATTTTTTTGTTATCGGCAGCTCCATTTTACAGAATATTGTCCTCATTGAAATTCGTGCCAAAAACCCCCCAAAATGTCCTCCTGGGACTATAAAGTTATACTACTAAATAGAGTCAGACTAGGCTGAATAAAATTTACTCTTGACATATGATTGAGTGGAACCATTGCAAAAAAACCACACATCTTGTTTTCTCTGAACCGAACTGAACTGAACTGAACTGAATCTCTGTACGCCTGTAATCAAGTGTTTTGTTTTGAATACTGTTGAATAATACAGTCTCTTCAAAAGGCATTTGTTTCTCAATGAATAATAACCACAGCTAGTTCTACCAAGGATCAGACCTTCCTGTGTAAAACCAGCAACACACTTTTAGAGCCAATGTTCTAATATGAAAAGAAACTTCTGTGCTTGTCATTAAAATGTTAGTATCTGAACGCAAAAGTGAGGTTAAAGGGTATCTTATCTTATGTATCTTATTTTTGCCTTCCCTGAGGAAATATTGCTTTATCTGAACCGTTTTTTACAATGTCCAGAATAATCCGCTTTGCATTAATCTGGCTAGCAAAAAGTAAAGTCTAAAAAAGTGAACTCTGGTTCTTACCAGATGGGTCCGGTGTTGTCTCCCAGTGCAGGTCGCCATCCTTGTCCCGGATCCAACCGCAAAGGCCGTTATCAAAGGAGCAGCTCAGGTAGCCAGCCTCTGAATTTAAACAACAATGTTTCACATATTTCAAGTACCTTTACCCCACAAAGGCTCTCCTTGCATGAACTAAGCTCACACAAAGGCTCTCCTTGCGTGAACGTAGCTCACACAAAGGCTCTCCTTGCGTGAACGTAGCTCACACAAAGGCTCTCCTTGCGTGAACGTAGCTCACACAAAGGCTCTCCTTGCGTGAACTAAGCTCACACAAAGGCTCTCCTTGCGTGAACTAAGCTCACACAAAGGCTCTCCTTGCGTGAACTAAGCTCACACAAAGGCTCTCCTTGCGTGAACATAGCTCACACAAAGGCTCTCCTTGCGTGAACTAAGCTCACACAAAGGCTCTCCTTGCGTGAACTAAGCTCACACAAAGGCTCTCCTTGCGTGAACGTAGCTCACACAAAGGCTCTCCTTGCGTGAACTAAGCTCACACAAAGGCTCTCCTTGCGTGAACTAAGCTCACACAAAGGCTCTCCTTGCGTGAACGTAGCTCACACAAAGGCTCTCCTTGCGTGAACGAGCTCACACAAAGGCTCTCCTTGCGTGAACATAGCTCACACAAAGGCTCTCCTTGCGTGAACTAAGCTCACACAAAGGCTCTCCTTGCGTGAACTAAGCTCACACAAAGGCTCTCCTTGCGTGAACGTAGCTCACACAAAGGCTCTCCTTGCGTGAACGTAGCTCACACAAAGGCTCTCCTTGCGTGAACGTAGCTCACATCACTCCTGCTGTGTGCCTTTGATTCTAACGGATGCAGCATCATTTCCATTCTCTCTTATGTACATGAAAGAACATACAGAAGATGTGAAAGAAAGGTGGTGAACGCACAAGTTATTACAGAACCATAAATATTGATTTCTCTAGAGTGGTGGACTGAGAGCGCCGTGATGGATGAAATGGGAATGAACTGATCTGAATTGCCTGCGAAGTAAGCCTTCATTTCACAAAATAAATCTGATGATAACTGTGTGTGGATTTGTGTGTGCGCGTGTATGTGTATGCTTGTGTGTTTATGTGAGTGCATTGTGCATTTGCATCTGTGCGTGCGCGCATGTTCTGTATGTGTGTGTGTGTGTGTGTTCATCGAAGTGTGTCAGCCACCATATCATTTAATTTAGCCACTCCGCATAAACCATCAACAAATACATTGTGGTCATGACAGTGAGTAATCGGATACAAATGATCATTTCGAATTTGAGTTATTTGTTTCGGACATAAGCCATAATAATTCATGTGTCGCAAGTACAAATTGTGTCTTGAGATGAAACTAGCGCTCATCATTTTGACCCTGAACATAGGGTCGTGAAAAGCACATAGCAGGATCATTCTCTGAGCCAATGAAAGCACTGTTTCACGCCATACCGCTGATCCGATCATGTACGGCGTGCCAAAATAAACCCATAGTGGAATCATTAGGCAATTTAATTGGCAATATATCAATAAATCACATAAGCAAGCCCCAGATGTGATGGATAACGTTCTCAAGTACAAAGAGTACACTGCTCTTCCTTATTCAAGTGTGTGTGTGTGTGTGTGTGTGTATGTGTATGTGTATGTGTGTGTGTGTGTGTGTGTGTGTGTGTGTGTGTGTGTGTGTGCGTGCGTGCGTTTTGTGTGTGTGTGTGTGTGTGTGTGTGTGCGTATGTGTGTGTGTGTGTGTGTGTGTATGTGTATGTGTATGTGTGTGTGTGTGTGTGTGTGTGTGTGTGTGTGTGTGTGTGCGTGCGTGCGTTTGTGTGTGTGTGTGTGTGTGTGTGTGTGCGTATGTGTGTGTGTGTGTGTGTGCGTGCGTGTTGTTTGTGTGTGTGTGTGTGTGTGTGTGTGTATGTGTGTGTGTGCGTGCGTTTGTGTGTGTGTGTGTGTGTGTATGTGTATGTGCGTGCGTGTGTGCGTGCGTGTGTGTGTCAGTGTGTGTGTGTTTGTCTAACTGCCGCATCAGTACCTGTGGAGGCTGCTGAGGGGACGACGGCTCATAATAATGGCTGGAACCATGTGATTGATGTTGTTGATACCATTCCACTCATTCCACTCCAGCCATTACCGCGTGCCCGTCCTCCCCAATTAAGGTGCCACCAACCTCCTGTGGTCGTTACATTAAACCTTCAACTCAACCAATCAGTCAATCATGAAGCAATGCATTCTGGGTAGGTGTCATATAAACAAGCAGGATGAATATAATCTGTGACTTTCCCGTGACAGTGCATCAAAAACACACCAAGTCACTACCATACCTTTCCCTCCGCAGCCTTTTTCAAAAGCGTTGCAGAACCTAAGTGAATCTGGGCTGGCGAACGTAACTCGTTCATCATCATTTGAGTTACGTCCTCTGTAGGAAGTGTTAGGAAGCGTGGAGATGGTTAGTGTTTGACAAATGTTTCTGTTTACCTGCGTCATCCTTCGCTTCGTCGGCCGTGTTGCCCAGCTCAATGTCAAAGTCGACCCCCAAGACGGTGTTGTGATCATGGTTACGTGGAACTAGGGGAGCAAAGAGAAAAGGCCAAATCAAGAGGTGTGTGTGTGTGTGTGTGCGCTACATTGACAGAGAATAAAAAATACCCATTTTGTTGATAATGATAGATAGTAGGGAGAAGAGCAATATCCTCTGGGATATTTGGCTGTTAATCAAATTCACACACAGTTAAATACGTTCTCAGACAGGTTTGACCAACGCTATATAAGAGCATGAAAATCAATTTCAACCCTCCACGATACGATATCATTTGGATAGAGACAAAATACATGGCACCTGAATTAGAACAAAAATACATTCAAACACTGCAGTACACTGTACTACAAACGGGTTCACATATTAGGTCCATTCTGCCTACTGTACTCAACTCTGCTAATTCAGACCCTATGATTGGTAGCCACAGAGCAAGGGGTGTGGTGGAGGTGTGTGTGTGGGGGGAGGGGTCTTCAGCTGTTTCTGATGCAATGGCCGTGTAAACGCTGTGACGTGCGCACGCACACAACCCTGGGGCCCCTCTCTCGTGGCACAGTGACTCTCTGAGCACTCTCTGGTGATAACATGCATGTTATCATCAAAGAAATATAGGATTGATAAAACATAACTGCCAACACCTCAATCAGGGTATGATACACTGATACTGTTCCACAGGCGCGACACTTGACCTCTGAATACTAACCCCTGGCTCTCCCACCCCACTTTGTGTCCTAGCAGTCTACTTCATTTACCGCAGTGTTAGCCGCTAGCTTGGGCCACTTCTGACCTAAAATTGTTGTAGCACGCCAGCCAGCCAGCCTGCCTGCCTGTCTGCCTGTCTGTGGAATCAGGAAGCAGAGGGCTGTGCACATATTCCCTGGCAAGACACCAGGCTCTCCAGCAATGCCAGGCATCCAGGCCATAGACGTATCCAGGCCAAGGAGGGGGGGCGGGGTCCTCCCTAGGAGCTACATTAGCTGAGTGTGCTACTGTACACTCTTAGAAAAAAAGGTGCAATCCAGAAATAAAAAGGGTTCTTCTGCTGTCCCCATAGGAGAACCCTTCGAAGAACCCCTTTTGGTTCCAGGTAGAACCCTTTTGGGTTTCATTTAGAACCCTTCTGCATGGAACCCAAAAGAGTTCTACCTGGAACCAAAAAGGGTTCCATACGCACTAAAATCTTATTTCTCTCAAATGCTGTGCACAAATTTGTTTACATCCCTGTTAGTGAGCATTTCTCCAAGACAATCCATCCACCTGACAGGTGTGGCATATCAAGAAGCTGATTAAACAGCCGGATCATTACAAAGGTGCACCTTGTGCTGGGGACAATAAAAGGCCACTCTTAAATGTTCAGTTTTGTCACACAACACAATGCCGCAGATGTCTCAAGTTTTGAGGGAGCGTGCAATTGTCATGCTGACTTCAGGAATATCCATCAGAGCTGTTGCCAGAGAATTGAATGTTCATTTCTCTACCATAAGCCGTCTCCAACGTTGTTTTGGAGAATTTGGCAGGACATCCAACCTGCCTCACAACCGCAGACCACGTGTAACCGCACCAGCCAAGGACCTCCACATCCGGCTTCTTCACCTGCAGGATCATCTGAGACCAGCCATCCGGACAGCTGATGAAACTGAGGAGTATTTGTCTGTAATAATCCCTTTTGTGGGGGAAAACATTCTGATTGTCTGGGCCTATGCCCTCCCAGGCCCACCCATGGCTGCACCCCTGCCCAGTCATGTGAAATCCATAGAATAGGACCTAATGAATGTATTTCAATTGACTGCTTTCCTTATACAGTATGTTCTGTAACTCAGTCAAATAGTTGAAATTGTTGCATGCTGCGTTGATATATTTTTTCAGTATACAACTTGAACCCAGGTCTGCCCTACTGAAGTCCATGGCAGTTGGACACTATACTGTACCGTGCCACTTTACACTGCGAGAAACAAAGGGCTAAGTATTTCTGCAGGGAATCAATCTCCCTCAGCCAGCAGCTGCACTCCCACGCTTAATAAACCTGATTTACTCCACTGTGTTAGCCGTCCTTGTCGCTTGCGCTCCTCTTGACCCTGTCTTGTTTAATTCTGTGGCAAATATTTGGGCAGTCGACGGGGCTAAAAGCTCAAGAGGGGATTTTCACATACTCTGCTAACCAAGCCAAGCACAGGCTTTTTCAACGCACAAGTTTCTTTTTTTCAATGTGTCTTAAAGGGGTCATTTTCTGGATTTGTACCCAATTCATAATTGTTTTCTTACTTCCAGAGAAGTTAAGTGTTTGTATTGGAATTTAAATCAAAGCTTTATGGAAAGACGTGTGAAGCAAACAATGGGATGTGAGTATGAACGTGTGACAAACAAATTTGGGAAAACACTTCTCTTCCAAAATCGTACTTATATTGCAACAATATCACTCCAGAATATCTGTGTTTACTCTCTTGAGGTAATAAATAAATTAAGATTGGGATAAAAACCTGGAAAACGATCCCTTTAAAGAGGAATTTGATTAGCTGATGGTGGAACATTTCTGAAATGTTTGTGTGGGTAAGAAGACAGATTTTTCCTGGGGTACTTCTTTGCTGCGACCACTTCAAGGAATGAATGGAAGGGAGGACGCATCTTCAGAAGGTCCCAACAGGACCAAGGAAGTGGTTAGCGTTCAATCCCTCTTCCTTAATGACTGGCACGCGTCATCAGCTCCACCTTGGAGGACGCATCTTCAGAAGGATCCCAACAGGACCAAGGAAGTGGTTAGCGTTCAATCCCTCTTCCTTAATGACTGGCACGCGTCATCAGCTCCACCTTGGAGGACGCATCTTCAGAAGGATCCCAACAGGACCAAGGAAGTGGTTAGCGTTCAATCCCTCTTCCTTAATGACTGGCACGCGTCATCAGCTCCACCTTGGAGGACGCATCTTCAGAAGGATCCCAACAGGACCAAGGAAGTGGTTAGCGTTCAATCCCTCTTCCTTAATGACTGGCACGCGTCATCAGCTCCACCTTGGAGGACGCATCTTCAGAAGGATCCCAACAGGACCAAGGAAGTGGTTAGCGTTCAATCCCTCTTCCTTAATGACTGGCACGCGTCATCAGCTCCACCTTGGAGGACGCATCTTCAGAAGGATCCCAACAGGACCAAGGAAGTGGTTAGCGTTCAATCCCTCTTCCTTAATGACTGGCAGCGTTCGCCTCTTCCTTAATCATCAGCTCCACCTTGGAGGACGCATCTTCAGAAGGATCCCAACAGGACCAAGGAAGTGGTTAGCGTTCAATCCCTCTTCCTTAATGACTGGCATGCGTCATCAGCTCCACCTTGGAGGACGCATCTTCTCCCAACAGGACCAAGGAAGTGGTTAGCGTTCAATCTTCCTTAATGACTGGCAAGCGTCATCAGCTCCACCTTGGAGGACGCATCTTCAGAAGGATCCCAACAGGACCAAGGAAGTGGTTAGCGTTCAATCCCTCTTCCTTAATGACTGGCACGCGTCATCAGCTCCACCTTGACGGATCAGCACAGCCTCAACAATACAATCACAGGGCAATCTACAGAGTCCCAATTATGAGCTAAAAGTACTAAAACTTTTCTTTTACTTTACAAAACGTTTTACTTCATTTACTTTACTAAAAGTAAACAAAAGTGTACAAACAAGCTGATGCTTCCAAGTTCTGAACCACTTAAAAAATATATATATATATTTTTTAACCTTTATTTAACTAGGCAAGTCACAATGACGGCCAAACCCGACGACGCTGGGCCAATTGTGCACTGCCCTATGGCCTAATCACGGCCTGTTGTGATAAAGCCTGGAATCGAACCAGCGTCTGTCATGATACCTCTAGCACTGAGATGCAGTGCCTTAGACTGCTGACCACTCGAGAGCCCAAGTCTAATTCAAGCTTCTGCAAAGGACAACAGAAATCTGACAACAGTGTCGTCCTTATGCTTTGACGTTCATTCTTGTCCTCTTGAATCACAAATCCAATGAAAATATTCTATTGATATGGCCAGGGCATCGTCCTTTCCTCTCCCTCTCATCTCATTCAAGCAAGGCATTTCAAAGACCTTCTCCGAGGCTATTCAGCTGAGTTTATGGACGTCTTCCTCCAAATAACGCAAACTGATGTGAATGTAATCTACCCGCTCGTTTTTTACATTTTATAATTATGTGAGGCCATCTGGCTAGGTCGGTGGGAAACACAATCTATCTCACCTTCCAGCATGCACCATGGCTGCTGCACCGCCACCCTTTCATCCTCACAGCCTATTGATGTCAGAGGGCCTTGGCGATGACTTTTAATCAACAGCGTTCAAATGTGCACTGGGATTTCCAGGTGTTTTGTGATCTAGTATTATATTAGTCTGATTACAGATCTGTTTGTGCTGTCTTTCCAGAACAATATAACGTCACACTGACCATTGGAGCTGGCAAGACAGATCTGGCAACAGGCTAGTGTGTTATAGTGCAGGCTAACTGTGTAAGGCCAAGTCTGGACCAATGAGAATAAAGGTGTGAGACTAGTACCAAGTCTGCATTTTTTTGCAACTAGGTGAATTATTGTCAATAACTGCATAGCAAGTGGTATTATCATATGGTGAGCCTGTGCTATGACCTTGAATGTTCCCCCAAAAGCCATGAGCCAGTATGGTTTCCATGAGCCGGTATGGTCCATCTTGAGTTCTCTACCAGCCCTTAGCTGTGTGATAATAATGTTTCCCCCCCCTGCCCGTACTGGCCTAGATAGATAGTAGAATATACTGTGGCAAAAGACTGACAATCCCCCTCAGTTCAATGGCATTCAGATGTTCTCCAGTTTCTGTTGAAAACGGGTTAAGATAATAATACACACTTGATTTACTCTGGACCGCTTCACAACTGATTTGTTGACAGAAAGACAAAGTGTTTTCATTCTGTCATTGGGAATGGTTGGATGCACATATTTCACAATCATGCCTGATATATTACGAACCAGATGAAAGAAATATGCATAAGCAAATGGTCACATCCAGTTGGCAGAAACCTGCCAAGCATCTTATCAAGATAAATTGACCGCATATGGGACTCACCACCTGGATTCGGTCTTATGTAACAAAATTTGAAATGGTGTTTTTTTTTTACATTAGATAAAAGTAGAGTCTCAGAACTAGACAATGGTACATCATATACTGCAGGAGGAACAATAGGAAAGTCATTCTGCTTTGAAAGTTGATCAACTTGTATCCTCAATTTTGACAATATCGCCTTTAAATGTTTTGCTATCTCGTGAAGAGCTTTTCTTTGTCTACACCCATTCAGCATCGTTCACACCCTCTTAAGCTTTAGCCCCACCCATCTGGTTTCGCTGTCGGAGCGCACACTTGACTCTCCGGCCGATGAATATTATTTATCTTTTTAACCAAATCTGCTGAAAAGTAGCTGAGGTGGACATTCAGAAGTTTATGGATGCCCCCCCCCCACCACACACACACACACACACACACACACACACACACACACACACACACACACACACACACACACACTATGCATAACAGTCAATGTAAACCTCAAGCAAGACAAAAACCAAACTTACTGTGGACGTCACCTCTCTGTTTGGTGACCTCCTTCTCGATGGTGTTGTCCACTGGGGTGACCGGCTCGGGCTGTTTTGGGGGAGGCGGGCGGCGTGTGGGCACGTAGGGTGGGGTCCTGCGGGTGGGGGGCGGTGGAGAGGTGATGGTGGGACGCCGTGGGGGCACATAGGGCTTACGGGTGACTACAGGGGGTCTCCTGGTGGGTATGATTGGTGGTCTCGTGGGGACCACTGGCTTACGAGGGGTGGGGGCATCGTCCTTGGAGGAGGTGGGGGAGGTGGTAGTGTGGTTGTAGAAGGTGCTCTAGTAGTAGTTGTAGTAGTAGTGGTCGTGGTCGTTGCTTTGGGAGTGGTTGTGGTTCTTTTGGGGGCGGTGGGGGCGACTCTCTTGGCGGTCATGGGCGGTCGGATCGTGGTGGTGGTCCTCTTGTGGTCTGAGTCAGGGATAATGTTGTGGTGGTTCGGGGGGAACCTGGGGGGATCGATGACCACCTTGGGAATGGCTGGAAGGGAAAAGAACATAAAACAACATTAAAATGTTTTTAATGTTTTGCAATGGAAACAAATATGCAGTTCTAATTGGAGGTGTCCAGATAGTCCCTTCCTGTTTCAGTGTATTTCTTTCTTCAGTTTGGTGCTTAATGAACACGACCCTGACTTCTTTGGTGTTAATGAGGCATAAAGAAGTGGTGACTGCAGTGACCAACTGACCGTTGGAAAGAAAGGCCAGCTCTTTCATCTGCAATTACTTTACCTGCGTAAACAAGCAACCAGCTTTATCTCTGTATCCATAAAGCATACTCCCCCTCA
Source organism: Oncorhynchus tshawytscha (assembly GCF_018296145.1). Taxonomy (NCBI): domain Eukaryota; kingdom Metazoa; phylum Chordata; class Actinopteri; order Salmoniformes; family Salmonidae; genus Oncorhynchus; species Oncorhynchus tshawytscha. The sequence continues at coordinate 57,117 of NW_024609813.1, forward strand.
TGGAAGGACTTTAAATGTTTTATCTTTGAAACCAAATCACCCCCTTATATCAAGACTCATTTTCTAACATTAATTTCCACTTTATCCCCTGATAGAGCAGTCATAGTTCTCAGCCCTGAGCTAGCCAGCCAGACAGCCAGCCAGACAGCCAGCTAGCTGGTATTCATGTGTGGAGTGATACCAACCACACCTAGAAAAATCCCTGCACTCAGGATCACCCCCAAAGCCTCTGATGTCATGAAGGAGAGACGCGAGACCCATCTATTGTTTGTCCTCGCATTCCACAGGTCGGAGGGCAGAATAGAAAAGGCATTTAGGGACGACTTGAGGAAAAAAGGCTCCATGATTGAGGACTGAAGGGGGGTGAGGGTAGTGGTGTGGGGCTTCTCAAAGAGAGTCTCGGCTCAAGCTTTCTCGGGTTACGGAGGGGCTTTGATAGCATGTGACACACAAATAGGATATCGCAAATCAACTCCCTCCCCCTTGAGCCACTTCTGTATCACACCGGAAGGCGACAGATTGTTTCAAATACCAGTGTCGGGATTCTGCTAGTGCTCTAGGCGGGCGGAGGGTTTCTGTGTGCTGCTAGCTACACTGGCAGCATCCCAAACGGCACCCGTTTCCCTATAAAGTGCACTACTTTTGACCAGGGCATATAGCATTCTGGTCAAAAATAGTTTACTATATAGGGAATAGGGTGCAATTTGAGATGCCGACACTGACTGGCGTACAGTGGTTCAGTCAAAATATTCAACTACTGGGGATATATCATGATAATAGATGACTTTTATTTTTGCCATAGAGCCGCTGTGCGAACAGCAACAACAAAGACAGAAGAGACACACAGGCGTCTGAGTGGTGTATCACCTTAGAGGAAGGAGACACTAGCCGGAGGAAGAAGAAAAAGAAAGAGACATCTGACGTCTGGAAAACGTTTGACTGTCTTTAAAGATAAAGATGGCCGTACTAGACGATAAGGGGCGGGGTTATCTCACTCATGAGTGACAGCCATTACGAAGACAAGAATTTCAGCCCCTTGCTCTTAGGTTGCAGACTACTTTTCCTACCCCGTAATCTGGTCCACCCTCCAGCCTTCAAAAAACACCAAAGAAAATAAAAAAGGGGGCCCTGTCCCCTTAAAAAAGAGAGAGGGGCCGCGGGGCCATTCAGTGGCCTAGCTTACGTTTGCAGTCATGGCCCATCCCCCTGTAGCCGTCTTTGCACTTGCACTTGTAGGAACCAGGCGTGTTATAGCAGGTGGCGAAACTGCTGCATTGGTTTTGGCCTGAGGAGCACTCATCCACATCTGAAAGACAGGAGAACCACATAGCTGAGTAGGAGGGAGGGAGGGGAGAGACAAATACAGAAAAAGACAGACAGACAGACAGACAGACAGACAGACAGACAGACAGACAGACAGACAGACAGACAGACAGACAGACAGACAGACAGACAGACAGACAGACAGACAGACAGACAGACAGACAGACAGACAGACAGACAGACAGACAGACAGACAGACAGACAGAAAAAAAGAAAAGAGAGCTCTTGCACAGCACATAAACACAGTGAAAGGCAGCAGAAGTAAAGCATGCTAATTGGCCAAGGTTAATTTCCCCTTCACTCAGAGAGGGAGTTTGGCGTTTACGTCAACGTCTCCTTTTATTAGGGGAAGTGCTATTTATTAGAGTGAAGAGAGAGAATCAGTACACTGAATACTTTACGAAGAATGCTTGTTAGTTCATTAAAACCCTCACCCATTCAGATAATACGTTATGAGGAGTTTAGTGAACACGGCACAACTGACAGTGTTGAACTTTTGATTGTTGACACATCTCAAAGGCGTGAGAACAGAGGAGGCGTCATTCCAATAGACTTACTGAATGATTCTCTGTTCAAGATTAAAGAGTGAATGTGATTTGTTCAGAGAAGATGCAGTAAATATTTAGAGGTTTGACAGGATTTCTTAAGGTTATGCTGTTTTTCCTTTCTTTCTTTCTTTCTTTCTTTCTTTCTTTCTTTCTTTCTTTCTTTCTTTCTTTCTTTCTTTCTTTCTTTCTTTCTTTCTTTCTTTCTTTCTTTCTTTCTTTTTCTTTCCGCTTCCTCGTTCTCTCTCTCCCCTCCTTTCTTTCTTCTTATCTCTCTCTTAAAATTATTAATGTAAAAACAACACCTGCGCTCCAGACGCAAAACATCTCAACAAGCCTGCCCATTTTGACCTTTTGACCCTTAAACCCCAGGTAAGACGTGTGGAAGCCTGGATGACCTCATTACGTACCTACGCACTGGTACTTCCCGTTGATGTATTGCAGGTCGAAGCCCTCGTGACACTTGCAGATGTAACTCCCGAATGTGTTGACGCACTTACGGAACCGGGGACACGTGGCCATGCCGGTCGCACACTCGTCCACGTCTGAAAGTAAGAACATTACAGGTGAAACTACAGTTCATAGTTGAGTCTTTATTAATACTTAGAAGGAGAGGCATTCATGCTAAGAAGGAAGGGCTGTACAATATCATGGCTCTGATTCAATACATGTAATAAATACCAACGTTTAATCAGCTAGCCCACCTTCATCAGGGTTTCCATTCTTTATTAATAAACATATAGTTTCACCTATACCAAAGCCGTATATATCCATGTAAATCAATGGAAATACATGTGTCTTCGTGTATGCTTAGGTTGGCTAGCAACACATCAACGCATATAGGTATTACATGAATACATATATAACTATAGCCTACAGGTTCATCTGCATCTTTCAAAATAACAGCATTTCCTCTCTTTCACAGGTCTTTTCTCTCCTTATTTCTTCCTTTCTCTCCTTTGGGTTTATTGAAACAGGAACGAAAGCTGCTTATGCATTAAATCCTATGATCAGAA